>NW_005842579.1:648949-650068 GCF_000455745.1 Alligator sinensis
AAATAAATAAAACACCTTCTTTTCTTCCCATCGGTTCCAGCAGCACGCGTCTTTTTAGAGGGAGAAGAAAGGAGAAATAAATAAAAAGATGCAAATGTTAACAATAGGAGCCGTAGCATCAGGGCATCAATGCAACGTGGGCCCAATCCTGAAACCCACCAACGTATGGCAAAATCTCCCCTCAACTTCTCCAGGCCACGCACACACATATAGCTATATCTATATCTCTTTCAGCCAAATGGCAAGATGACCACATCAAAGGTCTCCATTCTGAGCTGTGCAAAAATCTGTTTCGACTCTCTCCAATTGAGATGACCCGAGATCCCCATCCCCAGTAGGGAGAGAGAATTTAATTCCACAGAGGTATTATTTGAATGGCCCGAAGTTGGGCAAATCAGCAAGTTTTCTTTTCTTTTGTTGATCAAATGAAATGAAATAAAGTAAAATATAAGATAAAATCATTAAAAAAAAATAAAAGTAAAACTATAAAGTCAAATAATAAAACAAGAATTAAAATAAAGAAAGCCAAATAATAAAGCAGAGGTAAAATAAAGAAAGTAAAATAAAATAAAATTATGAAGTAAAGTAAAATCATAAACTAGAGCAGGTACAATAATAAAATTAAGTAAAATAGAATAAAACAAAGCAGAATAAATTCAAATAAAGTCAAAAGCCAGGGGTTGCCATGAGCCAGGGTCATTTCTCCTGAGCTAAGCAAGCAGGGCACTCGCACCCTGGCTCCAAATCATCATCCTAGATGACCTGGGGTCCCTTCCAACCCGCATTTTCTACGATGACTATGATTCTCCCCCCACAAGAAAGAGGTGCTGGATCTCGCTATTAATATTATTCTTTGGATTGCAGATTCAAATTTAATTTTCAATTTCATTGCAGATGGACAAGCCATCCCCCCCACCTTCCTCCATCCGCCTCTGATGCTACAGGAGAAGGGAGATGCAAACCACCGGGGAAGGGGAAGGGGAAGAGGCAGAAATGGCAAAGGAGAGCTCGGGGAGCCGGGAAGGAAGCGGGTTTCTAGGCACCCGGTGCACACGCACACGCACGCACACGCACCCCTCCAGCCGCCAGCCCTGTCCCCGCAGCACTTACACTCGCGCA
>NW_005842579.1:650208-660578 GCF_000455745.1 Alligator sinensis
GCGGGGCGCGCGCACACGCGTGGGCACGCGCGCACACACCCGCGCGGGGACACGCGCGCACACAGCCGCGCGCGCACGAGCAGAGAGAGCCTACGAGTGGGACACACACACACACACACACACACACGCATTGGATCACAGCGCTCTTCTCCCCTACGAGCGGGACACGCGCGCACACACACACGCACGCACCTACACGCGCAGAAAGCCCTTTTCCCCTAAGAGTGGCACACGCGCACACGCGATCACAGACTCCTTTTCCCCTACGAGTGGGACACACTCACACGCACACGCATTGGATCACGGAGTTCTTTTCTCCTACGAGTGGGACACACACACACACGAGTGGGGCGCGCGCGCGCGCGCGCGCACACACACACACACACACACACACACATGCATTGGATCAGAGAACCCTAATCCCAAGAGTGGACACACACACACACACACACACACACACACACACCCTGCAATTGGCCTTACATCTAGGTCAGGCTGCAGGCGACAAAGGGAGTGGTATATATATATATATATATATTCCCTTTAAATAAAAATAAAAGCCCTGAACATTGCAATTAAATAATAGGACTATTAATACAAGGGGTATTAACAGTAGGAATAATAGTAATAGGGATAATAATACTAATAGTGGTCGTAATGGGGATGATAATAACAAGGATGAGGAGGATGAAGATAATACTAATACTAATACTAATAAATAGGAAAACGCATTTCCACGACCTCATGTTAGGGACTCGGATTACTGGTGCTGGTGGAGGCTCGGTTTGCCGTATCACGGCTTTTATTTAGGGTTTAATTCATGCATTGTGTCTTCACCCCTTTTCGCACCACCCGAGCAAAATTTGCCAAACCCACACTTTCCAACATTTCCACCTCCCCCTCCTGACATGTTGAGCCAGGTTTGGGGCGAAATTCCCTTTTGGGGCTGTTCCTGCCTTTCCAAAGCCTCTTGCCATCAGGGCGGGACAGCGTGAGCCAGACTTGAAATGAAACCAAACACGATTATTATTATTATTATTATTTTTAACTTTAGACCTGGAGAGCTCGTCCCTAGCTGTGATCTCCCACATTTTCGAAGACTCCTGTGGATGCTGATCGGATTCCCCTCCCGCCATTTTAGGAGATTCCTCTCGGTGCTAATCGGATCTATAAAATGCTACTTTCCCCCTTAAAAATAAAACTTGCCTTAAGTAAAATAAAATAAATGGTTTATTAAAGGACTTAAATAAACCAGCAGCGACAACCAACACCCTGTTCCGTTGGGAAGTCGCGGTGGGGGGGGGGGGGGGGGGTTTGGTGGGGTCGTAGGGGGGGTTATTGGGTTCTCAAGAGGGGACCCCCCCCACCCAAACCCCCAATCTCGTCTGTGCCCTTTTACCTTCCCCTGAGCTCGGATGGATCCAACTGTCCCCCGAGGAGAAGCAGCCTGGAGCCGCGGTGACCCGGGGCAGGGGGTCCAGGGGGAGCCCAGCTCCCACGCCCAGGCAGCCGCCCTCTTCCTCGCCATCCTCACAAAGCCACCTGGCTCCTCGCTGGGGGGTCTGGGGCGTCTCCAGCACCTCGGGGACCCACTGCCGACTCAAGGAACCCGCAGGACCCAGGGATGCTCCGGATCAGGTCCCTTCATCCCGATGGCGTCGTGTGGACACAATCCTTCCCCATGCACCTCAATGCGGAGTGAATTCGGTTTCATTCCACCTCGGGGTTTTTTTTTTCCTTGATACTTATTTCCCTTTCTTGCCCTTTCACTACCGGGGATCTGCTGCCTCTCTCCCACTAGCCCGTGCCTAAAGCCCCTTCTCGCCAGCTCCCCAACAAAGCTGGAGCGATCGCAACAGCATCACGTATATACAATGCTGTCTATGGGGATGGAGAATAAGATATCTATCTATCTATCTATCTATCTATCTCTCTAATGTCATATATATGACATTTAATATACACACCTCCGCACACATATATATACACACACACATTATATATATATATAGAGAGAGAGAGAGAGAGAGAGACATACACACATAAAATGTGTATATTATAGATCTCTCTCTATATATATATATATATCTATAGCTATATATCTATAGCTATAGATATAGATATCTATATATCTATATATATATTAGAGATATATCTATATAGAGAAATAGATCTATAGATAGGGGAGGGGGTACTTGGCCCTCTGCAGAAGGACCCGAGAAAGGGGGCTGCCCTGCTCTGTCTCCTGTCTGCCAGCCCTAAGATCCCATCCGATCTCCGCTGTACACACACGAGAGCAGTTCAGCTAGATCCTAAATCCGTATTACCCTTCCCTGCCCTCTGCCCTGCCTCGCCAGGCCCCTTCCCAGCCAGGGGCCAACGCCTGCCCTCTCAGCCTAGGCTGCCTGCTAGAAGGGCAGCAGGTTGCTTTCGCCTGGTCTTGCTTTCCAGGACCCCTCCTGTCCCTTCAACGTCTCCTGTTCACAAGCCCCTCCGGGGTGCGGAGCCCTGGCCTGGGCAGCACCTGCCCACCACCCTTGGGCACCTCGTTCCCTTTCCCTCTCCCGGAGCTGCCTGTGGAGGAGACTTTGTGCCCTCTTCACATTAAACCCTCCCTGGCAGCAAACAGACGTGCCCCGAGTCCTCCCCGTCTGCAGCAGGAACCGACCTGGAGCTTTTTTTTCTTTTCGATCCAGAAAAGGGGTGGTGGTAAAGCAGCAAGGGAGGAAGATGCCGGACATTGATTGACAGAGAGTTTTATTACCTGGGGAGGGACATCCTCTGCTGATAGGAGAGGCTTGTCTCGTAAAACCTCTTTCGCTTTCCGCTATTTCAGATGACCCATACAAATACGGAGCAAAGACAACACCCAAGCGATGCGCCCTTCTCCTCCGTGCCTCCTGCCCAGGTTTGGTTTTGGGGGTTTTTTTTGCACACCCGCATTTTAGTTGTCCTAAAAAATACCTGACCGGGCGGCTTCCCAGAATCGAGGGCTCCTCTAGTGGGATCTGCAAGCCTCAAGGGGGGTGACAGGCCCTGGGGAGCGATCTACCCAAATCCACCAGGTTCAACGCCACAAAGATGCGCCTTCTCCACCCTGGGGATGGACTCCCCCTTTCCATTCAGGGGCTGAGCCCTGAGGAGGACCCAGCCTGCAGGGGCACCAGATGAGATGTTCTGGCCTGCAAAGAAGAGGATCTACCCGAGGGATCCACTGTGCCGGGCACCCACGGGCCCTTGGCTGGGAGAGCAGCGGTATCGCATAGAGATGCAGTGAACAGAGGCTGGGAACCAGGGGGATTCCCCCCCCCCCTCTCCTGAAGCGGATTTCCCCGCAGCGATCCAGGGATCCCCCAAAGCCATTGGAGAAGCGGCGAGCGGGTGGATCCCAGCAGCAGCCCCTTTGCCCTCCCGCCCTCTCCTTTCTAGGGGGCTTTGTCTTGAGATCCCGAAGTCGCAGGTCTGGTTGCATATCGGGGGGTGCAGGGGGGTGCGGGCCTGGCGAAGCGCCTACAGAATATATACGTGCCCATTCTTTACGGAGAAGTTTGGCATCTAATTCAATGGGCCATTTATGGGAATTATTTTGGCCTTGCTGTGTTTTATCTTGCATTACTCTGCCTCTGTCACGAGCCGTTTCAGTCTAAAAAAATACAGGATCACACATCATTTTTCCCCCAGTGGATTTTTCGTCACTTCCCCGCCTCCTTCCCCGACCCCCTTCTTTTTCCTCCAAATAGATCAGGATGTCCTGATGTAGACGGGTAGAGGACTTCCGACACTTCAGTGCCTTTTCTAATGTGTATGTATAAAATATGTATGATATGCATTATATATATACACACATATTATACACGCACACCCACACATTTAAGATATAGACACACACCCACACATATATTTACCCACGTCCATATATTTCAAAATATTTCCTATATATGAGACGCTAAAAATCAACCTCCTTTGAGAAAATTCTCCCCTGGCGCTTTGCATTTGGTTTGAAAAGAAAGCTGTAAAAATTCATTCCCTTTGAATTATAAATGTCATACAATATAAACACACACATTTACACACACACATACATATATATTATATATTAAATAATAGTGTCTATGGGAATGGATTCTCAAGAGGGGATATCTATCTATCTATCTATCTATCTATCTTATTCTCATCTTGTTCTGCATTCACAGAGAAAGGAGTGATGTTAAAAAAAATCCTGTTCATACAAATGAAGAATAATAGTGCACACACACACACACATATAATATATATAATTATATATTATATAATTATACACACATATATAATATATATTATATATACATATACACACAAGATATTATATATATGTGTGTATATACATATACACACATATGCACACAAAATATTATATATATAGTATATTATTATTATTATTATGTACGATTATTTTATCGTATTCTCCATTCCCATAGGCAGGATTTTTCTTTAAGTCTCTCCTGTCTATGAGAATGGATAATAAGGTGAGAATACGATAGATAGCTAGATAGCTAGATAGATAGATAGATAGATATTCTCCATTCCCATAGGCAGAATATTAAGTCACTCATATTCAAACAACCAGCCGCCCCACAACCCCCTGCACATTTGTCTTAGAAATGCCAGTGCCAACAGAAACCTCGGGTTGCAACCAGACACACTGCACTTCAGTGGCGCTGCACTTTGGTTTCTGTGCTCAAACACTTGTTACGTTTGCAGCCCCTGTTGCCGCGGGTCCACGCGCCACGGCGCGCACATGCGAGGGGAGACCCGCCGAGCCAGGTTGCTGGACCCCGGCTGGGGACTGTGTAATACCTGCCTATATGACAGTCCCTGGGGCACTTGGACTACACGGGAAGTCCGGGCTTACACCGACAACACAGAAGAGAGACTGAAAATTGCACCCAGGATATCACACCGCGCCCGATCTTTATAACACCAGCTCTCAGCAAGAGAGAAAGAAACAGGGAAAGAAACCCACGAAAGAAAAGTTTGGTGCACGAATACACACACATATTACACACGCGTCTGTACAACATAGACACGCACACATGCATATACACTCACACGCAGACACGGGGTGGGTTTGTGTGTCCACACGCACACACGTCTATATGTCTGTGTACGGGGAGACGCGTGTGCACCGCTGCCTTGGTACAAGAGGACGTGTGATTGCGCCCAGATGGGCCTCGTTGCCATCACGCCGCCCCAGCTATACCCCTGGCTCTCTCTCCAAACACACACGTGTGTTTCCCTACCTGCCTTCCCCACTGCTCTCCTTTCTTCTGCCTTGCACAACTCCTCGTTTCCAAGCCTTTCCGGGGCTGAGGCTCCTTCCCCTTCTTTACTGGCAAAGCCCCGTCGTTGCTCTCTCCAGCTGGCACTGCCCATGCCCAGGGGTACTCCTTCCCACTGCATCTTTTTGCATGGGCAAAAGGGCTAGGCTATTTTTCTATTCGTTGATGTATTTAGTGACCTCCCTTTCCCGCACTAACCCACTACCTCTGGGCGGGGGTAATAAGGGCACTGCTATTACTAGCGATTCCCCTGCTCCACAGCCTGGCAAAAAACGAGCTCCCCCTGCCCCGTTGGCTACTACCTGCGGGAAGAGACTTCTGGACAGACGGATGCGTGGCAGGACATCTGGGCAGAGGCGGTTACCAAAGCGATCTGCCTTGGACATACAGAGGGCAAGGGGGAAACCGTGATCACTGTAAAGGAGGTCTCTGTCATGAGATTGTTTCTACCTTCCCGGAAAGAGCCTGCCTGCTCTTTCAAAAGAGAGGCCCGGATTTCTTCCGGGAGTGTCTTTTCTTGGACCAGCTTTTAAGGAGACAACTCGCACCGCTCCACACCTTGCACCGCTCCAAGCTGGCTAGCCAGACCTAGGGCGCTGCTACATATACGTATATCCGGAGATAAGGTTTTCCCTCCAGACCTAAGACCCAACAGCACCTGCCTTCAGGAGGAGCTGATGGAGAAGAGGGGGAGCCCCGAAGCGATATTAGCAGGGCGGGGGCTGCAGGAGTTAAAGCGGCATTAACCTGCGAGGCTTCATCCGGATCCCATATCCCCGGTGTAACCCCCAGGACCGCCTCCTCCTCAAAAGGTATTCCTGTGTAACCTCAGTGCGAGTGACTGCATATATATAGATACGTATCTATAGATAGACAGATAGATAGATAGATAGATAGATAGATAGATTTGAGCATCATCGATCACATTGTAGGAAAACAGAGAAGCGACCTGTGCGTGGTTGCTACAAGCGGAGCCACGCACACGCATCTGGAAAGGCAGGAGAAACTGCGTGAGAAGCAAAGAAAGCGGGGAGAGAAAAGGGCGAGCTTTGCACAGCATGCATCTCATTCAGGGAGGGAGAGTGGCAGGAAAGCAGTGACCATACCTGGTACCTTGGGCAGCCGGGCTGGGTTCTGGAAGAGAAGAGATTAAAAAGGCAACAGTTAAAAACGCCAAAAACAAACAAAAAAATATACCCCTCAAGGTCCTGGCGAATTTCTCCACACCTCCAAAGCTTGCTTCCCTCTGCACAACATGGCCAGATCGATACAACACACCAGTCCGGTTCCTAATAGTCAGAGAAATGGCATTATCCCCCAAATCTAAGCTCAGCCTTGAATAAACCCCGGCTTTCTTATCTCTTACAGAATATTTTAAGATATAATCGTACCCTTTCATGGCCTGCTTATATCACACACACACATACATACACACACGCACGCGCGCGCGCGCACACACACACACACACTTTTTCTTTTAACATCCACCCCAAATGTAAACTTGCTCATATAAGAGCCTTCCAACATTAAAAAAAATAACAAGTGGATCTCTTATTTTAACCTGCCAAAAGGAGAGAGAGACACTAGCCCTGGCTGCTCATGTCGCAGCTGGAGCCGTTAAGACACTTTTCAGCTTCCAGACTTAAAATGAGGGATGAATCTGATGACACTGCACTTCTTTAGTATTAGTAGCAGTAGTATTAATATTATTCATGTAGTATTATCCCCGTCCCGATCTGGGAAGATTCACGAGAGCAGAAGAAAAAAAATGCAGCCTAACATGTGTCTGCAACACCCACCCACCCACCCCTTTCCATTCACAAATGAGACCGGGCTCGGGGGATATTTTGTGCATACCCAGTCACCTAGGCACACGGAAGCCAGTCAGAAAAAAAGAGATAAATTGAAGGCAGGATTCAAAACCACCTTCTAAGATGAGGGGTTTAATGTTTCCAAGGATCTTTCTAGGGAGATTGATGCGTGTACACAGGGGCGATTAGACAAAGGCAAACTTCGTGTGTGTGTACGCGTGGGTGTGAGGGTGTGGGTATGTGTGGGTGTGGGGGTATGTGTGAGTATGGTGGTGTGTAAGTGTGGGTATGTGTATATGTACGTGTGGGTATGGGGGTGTGTATGTGTAGGTGTGGGTGTGTGTACGTTTGGGTGTGGGGGTTGTATGTGTATGCGTAGGTGTAGGTGTGGGTATGTGTATGTGTACGTGTGGGTGTGGGGGTGGGGGGGTGTATGTGTAGGTGTAGGTGTGTGTATGTGTATATATGCGAGTGTCCATCGAGTCCTAAATAAATCCATCCAAATCTCACAGCATCTGATCTCTAGAAAATAGCACTGGGTTCCCAGGAGGTTCTCCATGGCAGAGCTGGGATGTGTGGTCCAGCTCTCAAAGAGGCGGCGGATTTTCCGCGAGACACAAAAGGTTGGAGCACAACTACCTTTCCCTCCCCATGCATCTGAAGAGTGGCTTACTGGCGTGCTCCACCGACGTGTATTTAATAGCAGGGCCGCCTGAGAACAGGTCCCTCAGCCCTGCAAAGAATGACGGAAAGGGCGGATTTTTTAGCACCTGCCGCCCTCCCCTTTCCAGCATCCGCTGCACTGAAACCAGCCAATTTGGAGACAGGGTTTTAGCTCCATCTATTTATAGGCTGGAAGCCATATTTCTGCTGTGTGATGCTAAATGACAAATGCACTTCCGGCTGATTTGGTATGCATGCTACATCTGGGCAGAGCTGCTCGCCCGACACGGATGCATCTCTACAGGCAGGGGCGACGAGCCTGCTTTCAAATAAACCCTCGGCATGTGCGGCGTTCACGGGGCCGCATTTGCTATGCAACGGGCCTGAAATATGGGACTGGGTTTTTAAGCCATCTAAAGGCATTAGGGAAACGTTGGGAGACACACACACACACTTTAGTTGAGAGACACACACACGCACGCATACATAGACACACACACTTTAAGCCACCTAAAGGCAAAGGCATTAGGGAAACGTTGGGACACGCACACAGGGTCTATATTAATCCGTATTTATGCAAACATACACAGAGAGATCCGCACAGTATAAGAAGTGTCTTAACAAGCACATAACGCCCTTTCCACACCTTCCTCCAGGAAAGGGGAATGTACATTTTAATAGTCTCTGTCCCTTGAAAACTTGCTTTGGGTCGACACGAAAGGGTAGGAAGGAATAACAGGAGTCCTGAAATACCAGCCCCCAGCACTTCAGTCCATGAGATTTCATTTTTTTTCTTTTACACACATTAAACCTATCAAGGGGGATCTGCTCGCTTGATCACCAGCTACAAAGGATGTTATTCTGTTTTAGCCTAGCTTAATAATCCTCCGGGTAGCAAAAAAGGTACTGGTCAGTAGATAGGTAGGGAAAAAAAAGGTACTGGTCAGCACACGAGGTAGTAAAACAAGCCTTTGCAACCACTGAAATGTCATGGTAAAGGAGAGATGGCAAAAAAACAACAAAAACCCCCCATGCATCTCAAAGCCTTAGAAGACATAGGTTTGCTGGGGAAAAATACGGGTGTGTGTAATGTTTATTTTTACATCCCCGTCCCCCAGACACAGACAATGGATGAAAATAATATTCATTATTATTTTAATTATAATAAATACTATGAAACGAAGCTGTCATGAGACCCTCGGAGAATATGCTCAAGGAAGCAAATCGCATCTCTGTTTGCAGTGACAGAGCAGGGGCCAGTTTGCACCGCATCTTGCAGACGCGCGCTCCACTGGCACGCCTGCACGTGTGCACGGGGGTGTACGCAGCTAGCCGAGCCACTGCCTCCGAAATAGGGCCTACAAAGTCCAAATAGCCTGGGGAGAAGGGGTGCCTGTGCTGCTGTGGAAAGGCTCCCCTGATTTCTCACCCAGCCGAGTTTCAGCCCAGCCCCAGGAAGTGTGCTGTGCCTTTCCCCCAACTCAAGACACCCAGGGCTGATTCCCCCCGTGGTTGGGAAGCCTGGGGGGGTATGCTAAGCCCCCTTTTAAATGAAAAAGGGAGGGGGGTTGCCAGCTGACCCCTCCATAGGCGAGCATGACATGGTAGAGAGCGGCTCTGTGCACGCAGTGAGGGGGCAGCGCTACCCCGCACCTCTGCACCACAGCCCCCCCCATACAACCGGACAGACCAGCGGGTCGAAAACGGCCAGATCTAAACAAAAACAGGGAAAACGTTGCCCTCAGCAGCCGGGACCGGGTGGGTTTCAGCTGAGCATTGAGCATCTCACCTGAACCGCACATTCATTGAAGAGCAGTGGAGGTTTGGGGGAAAGGGGCTAAAATAGGTAGGAAAGCTGCGAGGCCTGCCTGGAAGGGGAAAGCCATCTCTTGGCCCTCAGTGGAAGAAGGGATCCTTTCCCCTGCCCAAAAGGGGCATGCCAAGAGACAGGTCTTCAAGGCAGGGGCGTGAGTCTCATCCTCGTCTGGAACTTATTGGGTCCTTCTCATGCAGCAGAGAAGACTGGCAGAGGGTGAGGAGGGTAGGTAGGTAGGTAGGTAGGCAGGTATGGGGAGGGGGTGAGTCCTTGCTGCTGCTGTTTGTCCCCAGCCAAACGCCACCCTGCTTTCTGCAAGGCTCCAGCCCCTCGCGGCTGCTGCATGAAGCCAAGAGGGTTGCCTTCCCCACCCCCAAGAGCAAGGACGGAGGGGAGGGGAAAGAGAGCCTTGAAATGCCGTAAATAATAAAAATAAAGATCAAGAATAATAACCAAAAAAAAAAATCAAACCCCACCCCAGCCTTTCTGCTTGATCTGTGCTGCAAAAGCGGTGGGAGAGGCGGAGAGACCCGCGTACCTCACCCACCGCCCCCGACCCCCGGCGGCAGCCGGGCCCAGGTGCCCCCTCTGCCCCCGGGATGGCAAACCGTGCCGAGCACTTACCATTGCCGGCCGCGGAGGTTCCCGGCCGGAGCCCGCAGCCCGGGAGAGGCAGCTGGAATGAGCGCGCCCCGGCTGCTCCCACCCTCTTGTGCGCGGATGGTTGGGGCTCGCAGTGACGTGGCTGCAGCCTGTCCATTC
>NW_005842579.1:660956-671904 GCF_000455745.1 Alligator sinensis
GCCCCCATACAGCCACTCTATTACCCCCCCCCCCCCCCCAGACGCCCCAAGGCTAGGAAACCATCTAGGTCGTGGCAAATCAAGGTGTCCAGCCCCCAAGTCTAGCTTTCCAGACCAGGGGTCTGCAAAAGGGATGGAGGGAAATAGGGGAAGGGGATGGGGGGGGGGGAGAAAAATTAGCATAATAATCCCCATCGCAAGCAAGCTGCTTTGAATAAAAGGGAAAGGAAACACTGGAGGGACAGTCTAGACTGGGCTGGGGGTGGGGGAAGGGGCCGAGGACCCGGGCCTTGCAGGCTGGAAGTTTAGAAAAGTTTTGCAAACTCCAAGCAGGGCTGGGAAGGGAGCTTGCCCGGGGGTGGAGGGGGCTGGAGGGGCCGGCCCCTGAATGCAAAGGAGCTGGGGGCAGCAGGGGACTTGTGTTGTTTGTGTTTGGTTTGGTTTTGTGCCCCCCCCATATCCCGTCTGGTTTCCAGGGTAGGTGCCTTGCTGCGGCTGGAAGGCAGCGGAATCTAACGGTCCGTAGAAAATGCCTAATGAATTCGCTTTTTATCTGAGCGTGCATGGGAACTCGGGCCGGCCTGAACTTGAGAGACGGCCTCCTGCATGCTGATGAGCTGCGTCTCAAGTTCATTGTCGCCAGGCCCGGCCAGGCGGGCCCGCGGGCCCCGCTCGCGCTTGGGGGCCTTCGCCTCCAGCGCGCACGGCGGGGCCTTTAATCATAATAATAATAATAATAATAATGTTGATGATGCATTTTCAACCCCACCCGCCTTCCTTTCCCATGCAGGCATCTCATGGGGTGCCGGGCTCCAAGCTGTGGAGCTAAATTTCCCACCCGCCAACCCACTCCCCTGTCCAGACTTGACCCTGCAGCTTGTGGGGATCTCTCCGCCCTTTTCTGCTCGCTGCCCCCGCCAAGGAAGAGACTCCGGATCTTTGGGGGACAAGATCTGAGACTGGTGAGACTTCTTCTCCCCTCCCCCCACCCCGCTTTTCTCTACTGTGGAGCATCCTTTCACGTCTATATACACACACATACCCCTATATACATACCCCTGTATAGACCGGTAGTTACATCTCTCCTTTCACGTCTACACACACACACACACACACACACACACACACACACACACACACTCCTATATAGTTCAGTAGCTACAGCTCCCCTTTCACACCCCCACCACCCCCCCTATATATACTAGTAACTACATCTCCCCTTTCACACACACACACACACACACACATACACACACACAGACACACACTCCCCCTATACAGACCAGTAGCTAAATCTCCCCTTTCACCCCCCCCACACCCTATATAAACAAGTAGCTACATCTCCCTTTTCACACACACACCCTCATGTAGGGGTAGCCACATCTCCCCTTTCACACCTACACACACACCTATATAGACCGGTAGCCACATCTCCCCTTTCACACACACACACACACACACACACACACACACCTATATAGACCGGTAGCTATATCTCCCTTTTCATACCTACACGCGCGCGCACACCCACTCCTATATAGGCCGGTAGCTGCGTCGCCCGTTTCACACCTACACACACACGCACACACCCTATATAGACCAGTAGCTACATCTCCCCTTTCACCCCTACACCCACGCGGCTCTATATGGCCCGGTGGCCACGTCTCCCCTCGGCCGGGCGACCCCGCAGCCCGCAGCCCGCACCGCCCGTGCACTGACACAACAAGGTGCCGTTTGTGCGGCGCTGCGGCACCCAGCGCACACCCGCACTCACCCTTCATTACCTCTGCTCCAGTGCCTCTAATAAAGACGCTGCCAGACACATTTCTCCAGCCTCCCCCTCCCCCCGGCTTTTTTTTTCCTCCATTTTTTTATTATTATTTTCTCACCAACTCCAATAAATTGAGCTGCTTGTCTAGCCTCAGACGTGTTCAGCAACCCAAGCCCCCAGCCTTTTGTTCCGGGAAATCTCATATTGTTATCACTCTATGGGACTTGATTTAAGCACGCCTCCTCCCCTCACCACGTGAGCTTGCCTTTTTTTCCCCCCTCCCACCACCCCCACCCCCTTAAAAAAAAAATTGCTCATTAGCAGAAAGGAAGCTAAGAGGGGGGTCATTATAATTAAAAAGAGACAGGTCCCTTTTCACACACACACACACACACACACACACACACACACACACACACACACACACTCCTTCCTTTTAACTTCTTCCCTGCATTTTCTCCTCCTTGATGCAGACGAAATAAAGAGAGGGGGGGCGTAGAATAAAATAATAAGCATTGAAATATTTGGAGCGGGGTGTTAGGTGCTTTTGGCTGCCAAGCTAAATCCTACCTTTGCCATTTATTTTTTTGTTGTAGATACCAAGAGGCTTCTTACCCACTTCTTCTGTCTCTTCTGGGGTGTGTTGGGGTCCCCCCCCCCTGCTGCATTGCTGAGAAGGGATCTTCATTGCCATCTTCCTGTGTTTTTAATCTCTATCTGGTCAGATGCAAGTATCTACTTCTCTCCCACTCTCCTTCCCCCTCCACCCCCTTTCTTTCCCTCTCTCTTTTTCCCTTAATCCTCAGAGAAGCAAAAAAGGTCTTCAAGGAAGCAAATCTGAAGACGGACTTGACAAGGGGAAAAAAAGGGGGAAGAATTGCAGGCGTGTGGATATATATGAGCAGCAAAAGGAGACCTCCACGTAGCCTATACGTAAAGTATACGTATTATATTTAAAAGAGATGATATGCAAATGATGGCAGGTCGGCCTGATGTATTGCAAGGATATTTTTTTCGCGGGGAGGGAGGGGAAATGCAATATTGCCAAGCTTTTTTAACCTATGTATTTATAGAAATCCATCAACAAAGCGCAGCAGCCTGGCAATTAGAAGCTCATTACCATATATGCAAATGTGGCAACCTATATCCCCAGCCAGGGAGGCGGAAAAGAAAAAGGAATGAGATTCTTCTAAGAGGTGTTTCTTAGCCATGATATCAAATGATAGCACGAGGCTTGAGTTTAAACGCGGAAAGGGGGGTGGGGGTTAGAAATGGGGCGAGAAATGTATTTGATGGCATTTAAAATAAAATAAAAAAGGCAGCGGTGACACGGAGAGCGGATTGCTCCGAGGTTGCACCACTCCCAGGGTTTGCAATGCACAAAGAGGAGCTCGCAGGAAAAAGAGCAGAGGGGAGTTTGGGGAGGGGGGACGAGGCTGCGAGAGTTGGGGTGGCTGAAGGAAGGAGCCCACGATCCGCACACTGAAGCAAAAGAAAAACACGTGCAACCCTGCTTCTAACATGCCCGTGTGTGTGTGTGTGTGTGTGTGTGTCCGTGTGTCCGTGTGTGTGTCCGACACACACAACTTTCAGGGAGCAGAAAGCGAAATGCATCAGGACAAAAACAGGGACCCTTCCCTCCCCACCCCACCCCCAGCTCTCTCTTCAGCTTGGACATTGCAAAATAATAATAATAATAACAATAATAATAATAATAATAATAATAATAATAATAATTAGCAACAGTCCTAAACTGGGGTTGCTGAGGCTCAGGGCTCAAGGCGGTGGAAATAAAACAGCTCCTGGCATTTGATGCTGGCAACAAAAGCCTGTCCCTTCTTAATTAGAAGCGCTCTATCTTAGGAGGGAATTGTTTCCAGTTATGATCTTGCTTTATTTCCAACACATTTCTGCTATTGCCTCCCCTCCTCCTCCCTTTTTCCACGAAGCCTTTCATTTCCAGGTAGATGAGGATGCTGTGGATCATGTGAGGTCTCCCCCACCCCCCAACACACCCTTCTACTTATGGACCCGAAGATTTACCCGCAATTATATCTATAGTGTCATTTTATTGGCTCGGTGTTTACTGGATATGGATCACAGCTGAACGTGTGACATTAGAAAAGCCAGGCAGTGGAGTAGATTTCTTCTCCAATGTCCATCAGTGGAAAGTGTTAGTGATCCGGTACCAATTCTTTGCCTCTGAATTCATTAAGTTATACCCGCCCGGATACTCCCCCCACCCATCTTTCCATTGATAAATCACTCGACCTCTGCTTGTTTCGATTTGTTTTATCTTTACATCATCACACTCCATTTTTTAAAGGAAATTTCAGGTATCCATTTAAGTAAAAAAAGGAGAATTTCCCAGTTTCGTCCTCCTATTAGTCCTCTTGTTTAAAATAATATTTCCCCAAATCTCCCACACTGTCAAATTCAAAGCCTCAGAGCAATCGATTGCTCCCTCCAGATAACTTCATCTATTTTACTGATTGTTTTTTTTTAAAAGCAAAATCCCATCCCGAAAGGACACCAAAGGTGACCGAGCCTTTCTGACGCCGCAAAGCAGGACCAGCACATCGGGGTAACCCCATCATCGTGCTCCCATGCCAGGAGGAAAGCAAGTCGAGTTATCCCTAGACCATTCCTTTGATTTATCTGGTTTGTGGTCTCTTCCCTACCTGGGCAGCTGACCAAATGCACATTTCAGAGCCTTCTCGTTGCAAAGAAAATGCAGGAGAAAACATGATATATTATATATATATTATAAATATTATAATGTTATATTCACGCAGGTGAAAATATTATATATCTCTATCTATATCTCTATCTATAAAGATAGACTTACGTATATAGATATAGATACAGATATATGTATGTATGTATGTGTATATATTATATATGTGTGTGTGTGTATATATATATACAGTATATGTATATTATATATGTGTGTGTACTATACATATAATATATGTATGTATATGTATGTATGTGTGTATATATAATGTGTGTATATAATATAATATGTGTGTATGTCTGTATACACACACACACACACACACACACATATAATGTGCGTGTATACACATATACGTGCAGAGCTTAAACTCAGTTGTCTGTTGTAGACCCTCCACAGCCCAGGTTTCAAGAAAAGAGATCCAGCAAGCAGATCCGATAGATCCCGTATTTCCCCCACCCCGAAATATGCCCGAGCTCCATTCGTTTATTCTGGTTCTCATTAGGATTATGAGATGGGAGATGCACTTTAGTAGTTACAGGTTCGTGGAGGATTTCCTCCCACACTGCCTACCTCCACTTTCTTTTTATTCTTGATTTGTTTTATTTGTGCGTGGCTTGCAATGCCCTGGTGAAACTGCATTTTGCAAAATGCCCTGGTGAAAAAATGCAAAATGCCCTGGTGAGACTTCATGTTGCAAAAGGAGCAAGAAAAAGGCAGAGATCCCCTTGGAAAGAGAAGGGGTGTCTGGCGAAGTCTCAAGAAGGTGCAACCAAGATAGAGGACACGCCTGTTTCCACCGTGCCAGGGGTCCTACATGACTGCATGGTAGGGAGGGAAGTTGCTTCTCTGACCAGATTATGCTGGAGAAATGGATTTATTTTCTTCCAGGCTCCGAAGTAGCAATTAAAGTAAGTGATGACTTTCGCCTGTAAATGAAGATCATATGTTGTCAGTGCTCTCAATGGGCTGGGTTGGATGTGCCAGCCTAGGGCTGCCACCCTCCTGCAACACAGCTCTGCTTTCTTCTGCCAGGCTGTGCTGGGCTTTTAAAACAATCCTGCAGTAAATAAACTCGTTTTAAGTTTCTCGAGCTTCCAGCTTGATTTGTGAGGCGAGGCTTGGTTTGGTGCCTTTGTTTCAACGCCCGCAAGCTCTGGACATACCGGGAGAGCTGTGTCGAGCAGTCGCTGGGAGTCCAGCACAAGAAAAGGTGCTATTTCAAAAGAAAAAAAAAAACAAAACAGGCATCTTCACTATTATTTCATTCCATTTTATTTTATTTTATTACTTTATTTAATTTTACTTTACTTTATTTTTGTGTCATTTTACTCTTTCGTTTCGCTTTATTTCACTTTATTTGATTATTTTATTTTATTTCATTTTACTTTTTCACTTTATTTTATTACTTTATTTTGCTTTATTTCACTTTTATTATTTAATTTCATTTTATTTCACTTAATTTTATTATTTCTTTCATGTTACTTTATTTCACTCTATTTTATTATTTGATTTAAATTTATTTTATTTCACTTTATTATTTTTCATTTGACTTTATTTTACTTTTTAATTATTTCATTTCATTTGACTTTATTTCACTTTGTTTTATTACTTGATTTCATTTTACTTTATTTCACTTAATTTCATTTTTTACTTTATTTCACTTTGTTTTATTCTTTGATTTCATTTGACTTTATTTTACTTTATTTTATTATTTCATTTCATTTGACTTGATTTCATTACTTGATTTCATCTGACTTTGACTTTATTTGATTATTTTATTTCATTTGATTTTATTTCACTTTGTTTTATTCTTTGATTTCATTTGACTTTATTTTACTTTGATTATTTTATTTCATTTTACTTTATTTCACTTTGTTTTATTACTTGATTTCATTTTACTTTATTTTTTTTTTACTTTATTTCACTTTATTTTATTTTGTTTGACTTTATTTCATGTTACCTTATTTTACTTTATTTTATTTTATCATTTCATTTTATTTCATCTTATTTTATCTTATCTTATTTTACCGTATTTTATTTTACAAAGAGCCATTAGAAATTAAAAGACAGGCAACCAACACGGGCACCGAGTTGCAATAAGCATCATCCGGGAGCATGACAACACAGACGTATTTATCTCGCTCTACTCGTGCACAAAGCGGAGCAGCAGGGAGCACACACAAATCCACACCTCGCGTGAACCACGCGCCTGCCCTTGTACACGAGTCTATACATATTGCTGCGAGATCTGTATACACGAGGTAGGAGAGAAGTCGATATAGTGTTAGAATATACATAGAATAAAAGTCGATGTCCCATGGGACACACACACACACACACATACACACGCGCACACACACCCCGCCGCAGAGGGACATCTAACTGAAATCAATATAAACTATATAGACTTCTACTGAAGACAGCTTGCACACACACACATGCACACTATCTTCAATGTAAACTATAATATAGGAGTCAATATAAGCGATATAGATTTTTACTGAAGACAGCTTGCACACGCATATTATCTTCAACATCAACTATAATATAGGCGTCAATATAAACTATATAGATTTGTACTGAAGATAGCTTATATACACACACACTATCTTCAGTAGAAGCTATACTATAAGTGCCAATATAAGCGACATGGACTTTTACTGAGAAAGGCTTGCACGCGCGCACACACGCTTCCCTGCAAACACGGGGGCTCCGTAGGTGGGAGGAAAGGCCGAGGCAGGGTAGAAATAGCAGGATCCCTCCTCTCCTCTCCCGAGATGTATGGGGAGCCTCGGAGCATCCCCGGGCCGTGGCACCGTGGCCGGCTGCGAGATCCTCCCTGCCCGGCCCGCCAGGCCGGTGTCCGCCTCCTCCCTCCCCCCGTGCAGAGGAGCAGACCGGGGCTCCCCGGCCTCGGCCCCGGCTCCTTGCCCCCGGCAGGGCGCTGCTTCCACCTGCTCACCGGGCTGCGAGGGACACGGAGCAGGATTGCACCTCCGGGGAAGAAAGCGGCGTCCTGCCGACCTCAGGCACTGCGCTGGGGCATGCACTACTAGGCTTTACTGCCTGGCTCTTCCCCTCCGGCCCCTCCACATTACTCGCAGCCTCGAGACTCCAGCGCCCGGGTTTGTGGGCACACGTCGGGGCAACAGGAGCAGGGCACACGGGCCCCGCTTCTGCCGGGCGGGGGGGACTGAAGGGCGGGGGTAGCTGCCCTGAGAGTGGGTAGAGACCCTTCCCCACGAACCTCCCCCCACACTGGGAGCGAGCGAGGGACACTTCTGGAGACCTTGCACATCCAGGGTGCTTGCTCAAGAGGACACGGGCCCCACACGGGCAGATCTTGCATGCTCACTCGCCCCGGTACGGGTGGGACTGGGGCTGGCTTTGTGCAGGGAAAGGCATCCCCGGCTTTCCACGGGCGTTTTACGTGTGCTCCCAGTACACACTGTTTGTACGCGCACCGGGCAATGCACTATCCAGCGTGGGTGTCCGTGTGCTGTGTGACTTTATGTGTAGGTGTGCAGTTACTTGTGTCTGCAGCTACACACTGCACAATGTCCAAAGCTGGAGTGTCCCAGATTCTAGGCACGTCCTTGCACACACTTAGACACGGTGCTATATAGGGGTATGCCCCTATGCCGCCGTATATCTGTGCATATATCTGTAACACACCCCTGTAACACGCGCTGTGTGTGTAGCGTGCCTGCATCAGATAGATGCACACGCCCTAGTATGTACGATAGCGTATGTGTGCATGTGAGGGAGAGATACACACACCCCTGGTATATATGAGTGTGTGTGTGTGTGTGTGTGTGTGTGTGTGTGTGAGAGAGAGAGAGAGAGAGAGAGAGATGTGGACACCCCTAATATATAGGATACTGTGCATGTGTGTGATGCACATACCCCTAATATATAGGATACTGTGCATGCGTGTGTGTGATACACCCCTCCCCTGCGCCAGTATATAGGATACTGTGCATGTGTGTGATACACCCCCCCTAGTATATAGAATACTGTGCAGGTGTGTACTATACACACAAACCCCTATATAGGATACTGTCCATGACTGTGTGATACACACACACCCCTAGCATATGTGAGAGTGTGTATGTGAGAGAGATACACACACCCCTAGTATCTATAATACAGTGCCTTACTGCAAATACACTTACTGCAAATATCCGTGGCCTTGATCTTCCACATATACAATCATGGGTGTGCGTGGTCTCGGTGTGGATGCATGTACTGTAATTAGACATGCACGTGTTTGTGTGTCCACGGAGAATCAGACGCGTGGCTCAGACGTGTGTGGATTATAGGGCACTTGTTAACAAATCTTTTGTACTTGCTGAGATTGTGGAATCTGTGGGCATCTTTCTTGTCTGCTTTCTTTTTGGTTATATTATTATTATTATTATTATTAGCAATGGGCTCCATCTGTCAGTAGTTTTTATATTCCATCTACCTGGCCAGTCTTAACTAGCCTTCAAACGCTTTCTAGCCTTTCCTTGTTGATAAAACTAGGTTTCATTTTGCTAGTAACTCTCAAAGTCCCCCACTCTTCCAGACAATGTTTTATACAACGTTATGGAGCTGATCCTGAAAAACGAAAGACAAACACAGCACACCCTCGCCCCCCACAAACCCATGTTACACACATCCTTTCATTGGCATTGATCCTTTTCCCCCGCTTTTACTATAATTCTCTATAGCTTTTTTATGGGGGTGGGAGACGCTGCTTATATAATCCAACCCCCTTCCTCTTTTCTGGTACCGGGGGGTGGGAAATCAATCTTTATTTATCCATTAATAATAATCATCATGGTTATTATGATTGCCATTATGAGTATTATGGCTACGGCTATTAATAATAATAGCAATAATGATAATCATAGTGATGGTGATATTTGTTATTAATCACTCCAACAAAAATAGCCTCATTTTTACCCATTCACCTAAGCAGCAAAAAATCAGTGGCTGTTTATCTTGATGACTCAAAACACCCCATAATAATAATAATAATGACAACTATAAAAGTAGGAATGGTGCTGGTGAGGATGACTATTATGGGGTATTTTGAATCATCAGGACAACTTGCGTTTTAGAAATCCCATCCCCCCAAAAGGAAGACTCGGTTCTGCTGTGCAGGGGGGGAGACAGGGCCGAGTCTGCAGGCTGCATTGAGGGGTGGGGGGTCCCTTCCCTCGGCCCTGGTGTCCCAGGGAGGCGTCGGCTTTGGACGGGCCCGAGTGGCCTGGACACAGCCCTCCCCGGTTAGCATCCTTGACCCCTGCAGCCCGGCCCAGGCTCGGGAGGGTCCCGGTCCCCGAGCCCTTGCCTGGCCTCGGGCTTTCCAAGGGTCAATCCTGCTGGTCCTGGGGAGCCAGAGCTTTGTGTGCGAGGGAGATGCTGTGGGGTGGGAATCCGGATCTCCCTGGGGGACGGGGGCGCGCTGACAGAGCCCTCTGCCCGGAGCAGCTGGTTGCCAAAGGGACCGAGACGACCCCTCACCACCTCCAGAGATCCCGAGAGCCCCTTCCCAAGCACCTTCGGGCACAGGAGCTGGCCCCACAGCCCAGGAGTGAGAGCAGAAAGTGTGTCTGTGTCTGACACCGGGCACCCTTAGCTCACACCCCTGCTGCCCCTTTGCCAGCACTAGAAGACCAGCTGCCCACTACAAAGAGATGGCATCGCGGTGTCCCTGCAGCTCATCCAGTCGTGGGGAATCAGCGTTTCTGTGCCTGGCACCAACAGGTGTGGGCACAGGGGTAAGCGTGGGTGTAACGGGGCTATGGACTTGCTCACAGCGACTCTTATGAGATGCATCTGATGCAAAGAATAAACATCAGGTGCCTATAACACATATCATATGTCATGATATAATAAAGAGATAACATAGAATACAACACTGCATGCACTGTTACATTGTAGTGTATCTAATGTATGCTAGGATACAATACATACAATACAGTGTAATACATATAATATATCATGATATAAGAGATAATGCATAGAATACAACAATATGCAATACAGTATATTACGATATAAGAAGAGATAATATGCAATATGATAACATAACAAGCAGCAGGTGCATAACACATCATGCGATAAGATGATAAATATCAGATGCATATAACAACATGTATCATTTGGTATAATATAGGAAGACTATAACATAATATGGTAAGATAATAATAGCCATCAGCTGGGGGACCGCAGGGAGCTGGTGCCAAGAGAAACGCCCCCCTGTGTTAATGCAGAGGACGAGGAGAAGACGCCTCCCGCTCTCTCACCAGAGATTTTATTTTCCTTTTTCTTTCCTCCCCTCTTGGCACAAGCCCTGCTCCTTCCCCCTGCCCCGGGCAAGAGGCAGCCCGAGCTCCAGACCTTCTCTCCGTTCACTTCCCCGTGGTGGTGGTGGTGGGGGGGGG
>NW_005842579.1:671935-689409 GCF_000455745.1 Alligator sinensis
GGCGCGGGGAGGAGGGTGCCCTCTGCCGCCTCCCCAAAACCAGGGACACCCCTTTGCCCTGGGGCTCCTCGCAGGGAAGCCAGGCTGCAAGGGTCTGGTGTCCCCCCATGTGCACGGCCCCCCCCCCAACCCGGGTCCCTTTGCCAGCCGGGCAATGCCCCACGGGGAGCCGTGTCCTCGGCTGGCTGTGCCGCCCTCCCCTCAATACACACACCCAAGGGAAGTGAATTTGGGGGGAGGGGGTGGAGATGGACCTGGGAACAGGCTTGTTGGATGCCCCAGCGGGGCAGCAAGTCGCCCGGAGCTCGGCCCTGGCCGGGGCAGGGGGGTTTCCAGGGGGTCTGAACCTCTTCCCCCTACAGTGAAACTAAGCCCCGCGCGGAGTGCGGGGGCAGGAGCCCGACCCCGGTCCAGGCCCGTGTCCATGTGCGGGTGTACAACGAAGCACTGGGACGCCCCGTGCACGTGTGCAAAAGCTATAGCACACGTCTGGCATGTGTGCGTGTATACGTGTGAGCACGTGGGTAACACACGCACTCACACCCACAGGCACGCGCGCGCACACACGCACCCACCCCTCCTTCGGTGAATGTGACCGGGGCTCTTTTTCATTAGGCGAGATACGCACCTCTTGACAGCATCGCTTGTGCAAGTCACATCCCTGAGCATGTGTGCGCGCACACACACACACCTTTTTAAATATGATCAGGTCTCTTACGAATTAGGTGAAGCACACACCTCTTGACAACCCCACCTGTGCAACAGGCACAGTCGATCCTTTGCTCCCGAGAACACACACGCACGCGCACGGCCCTCCTTGGGGTAACACGATCAGGTCTCTGATTAATTAGGTGACACACACACCTCTCGATAGCAACCATCTGTGCAACAGTCGCATCCTAGCACTTGCCCCTGCGAACACACCCGCGCCCACACCTACACCCACACACAGCCCTTCTTTGGTTAATGTGATCAGGTCTCTCGTTAATTCAAACACACCTCTTGACACCAAGGGGTGCAACAGTCTGTGTGTGCAACACTCACATCCTAGCTAGCCTTTGCCCCTGCGAACAAACCTCCCCCCCATCTCCACGCCCCAGACCTACCCCCATCCCCACCCCCGTTTGCTCTCCAGCAGCGCCTCTCCGGCGAGGGGCAGGCAGGGGTGCGGGCAGGTAGGGGTGCCCCCGAAACGCCCCGTGCTGGAGGGGGGGAGGACGTGGCCCCGGGGTGCAGACAGGCCCTGGGCAGCCTCCCTCGGGCCGGGGGTGTCCCAGATCGGCCCGGGTCTCCGAGACACGCGATCGGGGCTGCCTCGTGGACCCCACCCGGCTCCGGCCCCCTCCCCCGGATCCACCCCGCCGGGCAGAGGGGACCCCGTTGAGCATCGGGTGTTTAAATGGGGGGGGTCTCTTTTAAGACCTTCGCTGGGGCGGGCAGCCCAGGGGGGCATACGTGGGGGGGGATCAGGATCCGGCTGCACCAGTCGGGCCATGCATGGACCTGGGGGGTAGGGGGCACAGCTATGCACGGGGTCACAGCCTAGATGGGGTGCCTGGGAGTTTGCATGGGTGGACGTGTATTTACACACACACACACACACACACACACACACTATCAGTATACTAGGGGTGTATGTGTCTCTCTCACAAAAACACTTCTGTATGTACTAGGATGTGCGTCTCACATGCATGCTCTCATATAGGCTAGGGATGTGTGTCTCTCATAGTATCTACATACTATGGTAGATACTAGGGTTGTGTGTAACACACAATCACTATCATGTCTACTAGGGGTAAGTGCATCTCTCTTTCACACCCACACACTTGTATATATACTAGGGGTGTGTGTATCACACATGCTATCATATATACTAGGGATGTGTGTCTCAGATACACACACATACTATCACAGGTACTAGGGCTGTGTGTAACACACTTGCTCTCATGTATACTAGGGGTGCATGCATCTCACACTATCATTTATACTAGGGATGTGTGTATTTCTCCCTCTCTTTCACACACACGCACTGCCATATATACTAGGGGTACCTCTTTGTCTCTCACACAGGCACCGTCGTACACACTCAGGGTGTGTGTGTATCACACACGCTCGCTATGATTTTTAATAGACATGCGTGTGTGTAGTTTTCATATAAAACACACCCATTTTATGCCTGCACATATCTTATTACATGCATTATCATATGTACAAATGCAAACTACTTTATGACATTTCCATACATGTTTGTGGCTTATAAAACACTTGGTTGCAATTTATGTCCCCAGCAGCACTGTAAAGCCTCATGTATACCATCCGATTCCTGAGTAGCTGCACTGAAGACAATGGACTTAGCAAGACTAAGACCTAAGTGTTGATAAAATAATGTAGGTGCGTCAGCTCCTCCCCACAACAAGGATGCACAGTTCTGTTCAGTCTGTTAGGGCTTATAGCGGAAGATGAAGTGCAGGTAAGAAATCAGTGCAGTGCCTCGTACTTAATTAGGGGTTCACACAGACCAGTTTACCAAATGGGAAACTTTGCCATTAAAACTTGGTCTTCCATTAAAACTGGAAGGAAGCAGTGAGATTTGGTATCTTTGATATCAAATCATCACTTAGGAGGGTGGCAGGAAAAACCCCCTCAGAAACAGAAGCCCAAAAAACACTTCAGGGTTGAAAGAGCGGGAGGAGGAATTAGCCACTGGAACATCACAGGCCCAGCTAGCACGGCAGCCTGGACTGTGGCAAGGGATCCAGCCCCTGCTCGTCTTCGAGCACAGACCCAAGCACCCTCATTCACGGACTAGTCACGCAATCAGCACCGGGCTGAACAAGAGCCATGGGCTGTTCCTTGGGCATCCAAAGAAGCCAAGGGGAACCCAGGGGCTGAGATCAAACATGCCTCAATTTTCCCCTCCAGCCAGTACCTCCCCCATTTGTAAGGATTTGTAAGAGATAATTGGTCTGGCTAATTCCAGCCGCCACCACCCTGGTGAGGCTATGACCCCCAAACGGGCTGTACCCAAAGCACCACGGACAGTTCCCAGAATTTCTCCTGTCCCCTCATCCAGCTTCCAGCTGAACGCTCAAACAGTGGGGGCCTAGTATGATGGTTGGATGACTTACCATAGCCTCAGGGACCACTATCATTTGGTCCTCAGCTGTCATAAAGAGCAACATTTTCAACATCCCCAAAGTGACTTAGGAGCTCAGGACTTGTTTTCAAGAGGATTTAGGCTCCTGGAATCCATTCAGGCCCCTTCCCTCAAGAGAGTCCTGAGGCATCTCAGCACCAAGGAAGATCAGACCCTAGGGTGCTTTTTACCCCTAGAACCCAGCTCCAAAGCTACATAGCAGGCACATCTACACATGCATATTCACTGCACAGTAACCAAAATTACTGTACAGTGTGGACACGCATCTACACATGCACACCCATACTGCACAGTAAATCTGGCAATTTACACCAACTTGAGCATAAATTTGATACCTGGATCATGCAAGTATCATATTTGCACCTGATTAGTTACTGTGCAGTAACGCACGTGTAGACACCTTACTGTGCAGTAACACTGAGTGTGTGGACTGACTTGAGACCAACTTTAGTTCCAAATCAGTCCACACAGAGCGTTAATGCACTTTAATGCCTGCACGTGTAGATGCCAGCCTATTCCCACTTACTGTACAGTAATTTACTGTGCAGTAAATTTAAACCGGTGTAAATGTGTGTGTAAATGCAGCCAGCCAGTCCGAAAGCACCACAGTGAATAGAAGCCTGTCCATCCATTGCAATGGGCTTTGGATCAGACTTTATAGAACAGGGCTGAGTATTAGAAGGTGCTTGTATCCCCATGGCTCCAGGCTTGTTTAAAAACAAAATCACTCCATGTGTATTTAGAGGATAACCTATATTTTTAAATGTTCCCAATATGCACTGTTAAGCAGCAAGACATAGGGAAAAGGGAAATTGTTCTGTTCAGCATAGCTCCTTTTAAACACCTCTTAATCCTACCCAAACACGTTTAAATAAAAACCATGTGGCACAGGGTATAAGACTGGGTATAACTGCTTTACTGGGGCAATGGGATGGATTTAGCATATGGGGGTCAAGGCTTGGAGACAAGTTTTCATCAGGACTATTTCTGGTGGGAGTCTAGGGGGGTGAAGGGGATCAACGCCTTTAGTGCCACCTCTATCACTGGCTGAGAATAAAGGGGCCCTGATTTCCTTTCGGGTCTTTTAGGCACCATAATAACAGCATAATAATAATAATAATTGATAAGCTTGTTTTGTGAGAGAATACAATGTCATTTGTTTTTACCTATAGCTTTCAGGAAGGCTTCCCAAAGCAACAAAACAGAAAAAAAACACAGTGATGCCACTTTTTAAAAGCAATGCTTAGTCCCTCTCCAGTGCAAAAAGGTAGTTTCATTTTAGATGGTGTAAAATCTCCACAATAAGTGACTTGCACACATGCTTCAAATGGCAGACCATCATAAAGGCATGATGCTGATTTTAAACTCACAACCCGCAGTGAGAGGGTGTGAGTGTGGAGCAGGGTTCCTGTGCTTGCATTTCCCAGCCCTAGCTCTCTATGCCCCATGCCCCTTTTGGAAAATCAAGTTAATCTACACCAGGGCGGGCAATTATTTTGGGCAGAGGGCCACTTACTGAGTTTCGGCAAGCTATCGAGGGCCGCATGACAGGCAGCCCAGGGCAAATTAATATTAATTTTCTAAATTTTTTAGGGGCCCCACGGGCCAGATAGAATGGCCTGGTGGGCTGCATCCAGCCCCTGGGCCGCATTTTGCCCACCCCTGATCTACACCTAGCTCACAGGGACAGGCTGGCTTCAGGTCGATGACATATCCATTACTACATACAAAGGGGAAGGCTGGGTAGAAATAGAAATTGTCATGAGATGGCAGAGCCAGCCCGAGAGTTTCAGTGTCACCCCCTGAAAAATGGGAGGAAAGTTCTTTGCACAAAGGACATTGCAAGGTCCTGATCAAACTCCATCTAGGTTATCATTCGGTGCAAACACTTATTTCCCAGCTCTGATTTTTTTTATTATATTAGCACCCCAAGCCCCCAGCCAGGGGCTGGCTCTGCATTTTACCAGGTGCTCTCCGTCCAGATGAGGAAACGCAGTCCCTGCCCACCATGCCTTCCACAAATTGATCAAAATGGGCCTGACACAGGGTTGCACAGATAACAGAACAGGGCCATGGCGTGGCACAACCATATGATGCCAGCTTGCACAAAGCATCTACCTTTTCCTAGATCCCACTGCTCTGCTGAAACTTCGACTACATTTACCTTCCTCTTTCAGGGCTTTGGATCAGGCTGTGCTATAAGAGATTCTTAT
Organism: Alligator sinensis; assembly: GCF_000455745.1. Taxonomy (NCBI): domain Eukaryota; kingdom Metazoa; phylum Chordata; order Crocodylia; family Alligatoridae; genus Alligator; species Alligator sinensis. Next base: position 677,306 of record NW_005842579.1, read on the forward strand.
TTTCTTTTTTGATTCCCAAGGAACAGGTCAATGACAGAGCCCTGATGCAAAAATACAAGGGGGGGCAAGGGGGGCCTTTTAGCCACAGGGGAATGCAGGGCCCATATCAACCATCTGAAAGGAGAAATCTTTACAGAGATCCCAGACAAAGCCCTCCAAAGCCTTCCCAGGCACCGGCCTCCTGTTATACCCCAGCCTTAGGGGAGGGTTGGATTCTCGCCTTCCCCAGCCTCTCATAAAGGTTATTCGCTAGAATGGAGAAGACTTTTATGTCCAGGGGCCTGGCAAAGTTTGTTTTTCCTCCCTCCAGGGCGAGACGCAGCAGGAGTGAAATAGAAAGCAAAGGTTTGAAGGAGGCTTCCCTTGTACAATAACCTCAGAGGAGTTTAGGTCTAAAGACTAAAAGGGTCTATTTACTTTCGCTGACAAGGAACAATCTAAGCAGATGTTCTTTGATGGGATTAGGTTATTAGGCCTTGAATCATGGGTAAATGGGAAAATGATCCATTATTTTCAGCAAAATCCTTCACCACTTTAGACTGCAAGCGCGGATGGGAGGGGTGGACGGCTGCTAAAAGAAAGGCCCAGACCTACATGGATTTTTTTCCCCCCCCCACTACCACCATTTAAATTTTAAATTTTACAGTCCGATCTGGCTCTTAAAATAGGATTCTCCTCCCCCATCTAAAGACAGAATAATTCCCTGCCTAAAACACTGCTCAGTACATGGACCCAAATATTTCTTAGGTGGTAATGATATTATTATTATTGACAATAATTATACTTTCTGGGGGGGGAAATGTATATGGAGCACTTATGCTCTGAAAAGCTTTGGCAACCGTGCCTAAATGTTTAGATCTTTCAAAACGCCTCCGTGTCATGTTAGCGGCAGCGCACACAATGAACGACATGATGTGATATTTCATAGGAAGCTGCAGTTCGGTGTCTGCTGCATATTGCAAGTGGTGCTTTATAAATAGCATGTGTAGGTGGCTGAGGGGAGTGCTCAATATAGATTGGGATGAAAATATCTTGTAAGGGAGAAGAGTCAATAGGCCCAGATCCTGAAAGGCGTAAATCAGCATAGTCCTTTCGGGCCTGATTCTCCTTTATGCTATCAAGGGCCTTTGCATCAGTGTCGCAATGCATAGAGATCTCAACGGCGGTGTAGTTATGAATCACATCTACTTTGAGCTGTCATCCTGCTGTCATAATTGTATAAAAGGATCTCAGAGTAACTTCACGTGAAGGGCCATTCTCTGCATTGGAGTGACACGGATTCGTTTCTCCCTTTCCAAAACATCTAGAACCCGCAGAGGAGACGCACCTAAAGTCCTGGAGGCGCAGAAACCGGAGGTTTTCGACACAAAGGTAACCAATAGTTTACCAAATACTTGATGCTGTGGACATCAATGAAGCCAACTTACTAGAATGAATATTAATGGTGCCAGCGGTCCAACACACCCAAGGTAGCGCTGGAATCGTGTGCGAAGCAAGGGGGGGAAAAAAAAAGGCAGAAATAGATTCCAAATGAATAATTTACTGCACTTCCTTTTGATTTGCGCCCCCATTGTACACAGCAATGCAGACTCCAAAGCAGGGGGGCAAGTTATGTTCTGATTAAAGATTTATATTGGGCATATACATTGTTTGTTGTTGTTGTTTAAAACTACTTCAAAGTGGGAGCATGGTCATCTATAAAATAAATACTCATTAAGAAGGAGAGAAATTACAAACACGTGTGTGTGTTTGCATGTGTGTGCATGTGCATGTGCATGCGTGGGTGTGTGTACACACAGAAGTGAAAATCTGAAGCCGCGTGTGTGTAATTGGAGTTATGTTCATATGACAATGCCAAAAGCACACACAACTGTATAGTCTGCATCTATCTATGTATGTGCACCTGTCTCCATGGGCGTGTGAGTGTATATTTATTATTTAGGCATGCACACACACAACATAACGGTATAGCACAAGCTTTGGAAGTCCAAGAATCTGCCTTCTCACTAACATGAACATGACCCAGGCCTCAAAGAAACAATGCCACCACGTACCATTAGCAAACCAAGGAGGGCCAGGATTTGTAAATACCTTCTGTCTCTTCTGTTATGTATTCCAGCCCAAGAAACATACCCTGAGCAAAGAGGCCAAGCACACAGATGCCAGAAACCAGGCAGTGCTAACAGCAGCATAATAATCATTGATTTACAAAAGCAGGACTCCCCATTTGCACAAAGGGGAAACTGAGGCAGAAGGGGGCATCACAAAATTCTGGGGAAGGACTGGGAGATGAGAGAGACCTCCATGTCCATGTCCATGCTGGATGAACGCCATTAGACAAGGGCCTTGTTTCCACTGAGTTGGCAATTTAAGACCAAAAAAAGGTATGTTTTGGGACTGGAAACCCTCTGCTGGAAGATTTTTGGCCAGCTGCATGCACATACTTTGCTCCCTACGTGGGAACAAGCAGCTCTTAATTTGGATAAAGAAAGTCTACACTCTTAGCTACTCTGGGAAAGCTCCTGGGCTTTTATAGGCAGACAAGATTCTTTGGGTAAATGCAATATCTTTTATTAGACCAACTAAATAGTTGGAAAAATTGTTCTTTGCACGCTTTCAGGCACAAACACCCTTCTTTAGGCACAGGGAGAGTCTGCTGGTGCGTTGTGTTCTCCTGGATGCACAACCAACACCCTGGGCTTTTAACAGCCCCTTAGTCCATATTGGTTTCAGAGTGTGGACAGGCCTTTGTTTCTAGGAACATCCTACAGCTGTTGCTAATTCACTAGTCAAGGATGTGACTCTGAATTCCCCCAGAGAACCCAGGGCAGCAGGATGGATGAGGCACAGATTCTGTGCGCAGCTATCTGGAGCCTATGGATCAATTGGTCCAAACTCCCAAATCCCAGCTGGACATCTGGCCTGTTGAGCTCCCAGGGAATTTAAATGATGACAGGTGCTTATTACAGCCTGGCTGTGGACTAGAGTGACAGCAACCTGGCTCCAGACACCCCTGTGTGCTAGATTATGAAGCAAGCAGAGAAGAGGCATCAGCACCAGCTCCAGTGGGGCAGAAACCCAGAACTGGGGGAACTTGATGAATGAGACAAGACAGAGAACAGGTGATTTCAGCGTGGACCAAGAACCTGCCTTACCAGGAAGCCTGAGAGCTGCACTTCTAGTTATGAAAATGTATTTAATCCACCAGGTTTGTCTAGTTCTCTTTTTCTTTTTTCTTTCCATTCCAGATTTTTCTCCTCTTTTCGATTTCTTTGGCCAGCAGTTGCATGGAAACAACTCTGTAGATTGTATACAAAAACAAAACAAAAAACTATTGAAGTTCACTCAGGATCAAGACCTGGTGTTTAAGACCCGGCTAGACAAAGCCTTGGCTGGGATGATGTAGCTGGGGCTGGTCTTGCTTTGAGCAGGGGGTTGGACTGGATGTGACCTCCTGAGGTCTCTTCCCACCCTCATTTTCTGTGATTCTTAGAAAGCAGATCTGAGCAGGGGGCAGAGGAAAAACAAACTCCCTTTGAGTGATGGAGCTGGCTGAATTTCTGAAAGCTACAAACCACAGCAGAGAGACACTGTACCCTGTAACATGAGAGGGGAAAAGGGATGAACAGTAAAGGGGGCAGAGGAATAGATGGACAGAGAATAGGAGTGGCAGACAGATGGACAAGCATAAAAAGTGGCATTTTTCAGGGTATACAAGTTCTCTTTTCTTGCAGCAACCACATTGACCCGCTCCTTCTGCGCCTCCTGGCGGCCAGTTTCATATGGACACTGGGACGGGGGTGGGGGGGAAGTATATCTACTGGATTAAATACTTATCCTTTAAAGAAAGGACTATAGGTTCAATTAAAACTACCCATGAAGACAAGACCAGCAATTCCCAGCTGTTGGAGGCAGGAGGAGAAAGCAGGCATCATGGGTTACGTTTTGCTTTCTGTCCCTGGGTTGACATAAATAGACCTAAGAATCAAAATGAATGGATTTATTTACTTTTAACGAAATAAATAGGGACTCTGCTGCCTTCTGCTGATGGGCGTTTGAGATTTGAATCTCCCGTGGCAAAGAAACACCATAAAGAAAAAAGAGAAAGAGAGAGAGAATCCGCCTAGGACCCGAATGAGGGATGGATTTGGAAAGGGGGGAAAATCATTGGGAAAAACAGGCAGACAAGGTTCTTTGTGATATATTTTATTAGATCAATTAAATAGTTGGAAAAATTGTTCTTTGAAGGCTTGCTTGTTTGCTTGCTTCCTTTCTCCTTCCTTGCAGGCAAAGAACAATTTTTTCCAACTACTCAATTGGTCTAATAAAAAGATATCACATTTACCCAAAGAACCTTGTTTGCCTATGTCTTTAGACCAACACGTCTACAACCAACACCATTGGGAAAACATGTATTTAGGCAGGGAAACTTGTTAAGAACCGACTTTCTGAACCCAGACCAATTAAAAACAAAACAAAACGGTGATCTCTGTTCATATTTCGAGCTAAGTAGAGGCAAAGTGAAGTAAATAAAAAGGGCATTAAACCCCCGCCCCCTCCAAAAAAACCCTCATAATTTAAAACAAATGCTGTCCCCACATATTGGGCAGCAGAACCAGAACATGCCAGTCGATGCTTTGAAAGAGGGATCCCATTAGCGATTATGATTTGATTCCGTCTCTCTTGCTTTGAGCTTCCGAGCAACAATAAAAGGGATCCCGTGTTAATTTCACTTCTCCCTCTCGTGTCAATTTCACTTCTCTCTGGTCAGTTTCAGGCTGGGGTCTGTGCAGCGCGGCGCCGGGCGGGGAGCTCCGCGCACGGGGCTGCGCGCCTCCAGCACGCTTGATTTTCCTGTTCAGCAAATCCAGGAGTCTCCGCTTTTGGCTGCTGCTGGGGATTGTCTGGGGTGGGTTGGTCTGGAGCTCGTTGATATTTGCCCTTGTGCTTGGGGGTGCCTGAGTAGTTTGGGTTGCGTGGGACTGGACGCCCTGAAACCTGCCGGATTACGAGAGATTTTGAGCATCCTTCTCGCCCCCACCTCAAAACTGCAACCCCAGCGAGAGCTGCTTGGATGAAGGAGTCTGCGCTTTGCAAAGCCCCAGCCACAGCCCCTTTTGCAACCCAGCCTGGGGCTTGCGACCATGTGCAAGTGCATTATAGTCTTACCTGCTCGGCTCCCTCCTCTCCCACCCCTAAGCAGAGCAGATCGTGGGCCAAGGAACCCCCATTAACTCTAGCATGGTGATGTAGGAGGTTTTGAAACCCAGCAGGCTGGGGCTTGGATTTCTCCTGCCTGATCCGATCCCAGTACCACACTGGAAGACCCGAATTTGAGATATTTTCCTAAGATTGAATTTTTGCTCATAATACCTTGTTGCCGGCACAATCTTTGACCAGTGAATCGCAAAAGAAATGCTGTTATTGCTACAAAGAAAATGACCACCTTTGTCAACTGCCCCCTGCCCCACCAAGGATTGCCCAGAGGCATTTGTTTTAAATCCATTTCAAATTGAATTAATTGCATCAAGCCCAAAACTTGAAAGTAAAAAAAAAAAAAAAAAAGGCATCATTTCTGAATGATGCACACACACAGCACACACCCCTTCCCCAGAGACTCTGTCACCCTAGGGAGGCTATTTTGGCTGCCAGCACTGATTCTTCTGCAAGGGCTGGGTGTTTCTATCCCACACAATGAACCAGACCTGGGGGTGGTGATGGAGGGTGTCTCTGCTTCCACTAGGCAGCCCCAGGGATCCCAAGCTGGGATCTTTAGAAGGACAGGGGCAGGGGAAAAGTATTAGCAGGGAAATCATGGCCACAGAAACCGCTGCACAGGCCGGCAGGGACATAGAGGGGCTGGGGGTAGCTGCTGGACTGGTGGGGGCAGGCTGCTCCTCTCTGCAAGCAGCCCCTGCCTGGGAAGCTAACCAAGGTTCTGGGTTCCCCTCCATTCCCAACATATTGATCCCTCTCTTTCCCCCCCATCACTGGATCCAAAAAAAGAGAGATAAAAACATCCCTGGGTAGCTGTGAGGAAGAGTCTGCATGCGATGGAAGCCAGATACTCTTTGCACAGGAAAGTTCCCCTGGCTGGGATCAAATTTGCCACCCTTGTGACTGAGTGTAGGGCTGCAGGGAAGAATCCGACCTTGCCTCTGTCTTCGGCTGTCTGCTCCAGCTAGAAAGGACAAAGCACCCAGCACCTAAGATCTACGGGCATTTGCCACCTGCATGTACAGTGATATATAGCCAGCGGCTTGCCTGTCTTGTGCACAGACGCACACCAGCCCTGCCAAAGACAAGCCCCACAGCACCGCCTCAGCTCCTGGTTAATCTTTGGGCTGTTTAGATGGTAAGAAGGCAGACAAGGTTCTTTGGGTAGATATGATCGCTTTTATTAGACCAACTGAATAGTTGGAAAAAATCATTCTTTATAAATTTTTGGCCACAAACAAAATGCCCTTCTTCAAGCCTAGGGAGAGTTTGCTGGTGCTTGTGTAGATGGTAACAAGATATTGAGGGGTAGCTGGACTGACCCAGTTAACACAGTAAAAAAGGAGCGCGGGGGAAGAAAGCCACAAGAGGGAATGATATCTCCTTCAGACAGGAAAACAGCACAGCAAATACAAGGCAACACACACACACAAGACACACACGCTTTGCAGAATGCACAAATACCAAGGAGATGGTTAAAAGCATATTAGAAACCAAGGGAAAAATCTCTCCCTGGGAGTCCAACACCCAGGGCGCCATGAGTTATGATGAGAGAGGGAAGAAATCACCCAGCCAGAATTGGTGTTGGAGGGAACAAGAGGAAAAATAAGTGTTATTTGAGTTTACCCACCTTATAATGAAGGAAGGGGCTCTCTCACAAACTCAGAGGGGTGTCAGAGGCTGAATTCATTGATATAGCCCTGCTGCTCAGTCAGAAACAAATACGGACCACTCTTTTATTTAAACCATGCTGTTCAAATCAACCCCAACCTAAAAATAAATGGGTCTGGAAGACCTTAATTTAAGCTATGTTCTTAACATTAAATTCTTGTTCGTAATGCCTTATTGCACACACATTCTTTGGCCAGGCAGATGCAAAAGAAATCCTGTTACTGCTACAAAGAAAAAGACCATCTTTGTCACCCCTCCTCCCCCCAAGGAGAGCCCAGAGGGATTTGTTTTAAATCCACTTCAAATTGAATTAATTGCATCAAGCTCAAAAATTAAAAGAAAAAAAATTAAAGGCATAATTTCTGAAGGTTTTCACTTAAAACTATATAGAGTGGACTGGAAAGAACTTGTTATTCTTAAAGCAGCAGTGGGGGAACAATTACCTGATGGAAATTAATATGTAGCAAAGTTTTTTTTAGAGCTGTGACTAACAGCACCTTGCTTGCACTGAGGAAAGCATTATGCTGGGGAAATTAAATCACTGTAGTTAGGGCTGAAATCAATATTGGTTTTCAAGTACATATTTCACTGAAAAGAGTACTCCTTAAAATGAAAACTAGAAATTAATTCTCTCTCCTATAAAGCCACCAAAAATGCCTTTCCCCATTACATGGATCTAAAGATTTTAACTATCTGAATTGTTCTCTCTCTCTCTGCTATCTCACATGGATGTTATATTTTCTCCTTCCCTTTCTTGGCTTTTTAGGCTCACGGCTCCCTTTCCCACCACATTTTTTCACTTCCAGCTTCAAAAGGCTGTGAATTCAGATAGAAAACAGATAAAACCACCTGACTGAGGAACAGGGACAGTCTCTCATGTTACCAAGGCATCTCTACATGACTCTGCCCTGGTAAAGTCTTTTTTAGGCTTCCAGAATATTGCAGAGAGGCCACATTATTGATGTGAACCAGCCTATTGTGGACCTGTTGTTATTTTCCTAAGATCCAGTCCACTCATGCATCACATTTGGTTTCCAAATGGAAGTTGCTACATTAGAAAAAACAAACACCTATTTGAATGAATGCACTGGGTCTTTTCTCAGGTATCTGGCAGGGTTTTACTTCTATAACAGAAAAAAAAAGGAGACATAAAACCTGGAAGAACAAGAGCTGGTCTGCCTCTCAGGTCTATATTTAAATATTGGCCTCCTACAGGATGCAAAGAGATAAGGACCCAGAATTAAAGTTTCTGGAACAATTTCTTTATAAAAGGCCTCAACTACAGAAACACGCATTGGTGTGCTTAACTTTAGGTAGGCAAACGAGCTCACTGAAGTCAACTGATCTGGAGGAGAGTCTTGACCATGTATTAGACCTGACGGATGCTATCAGGCCGAAGTCCTAGGATGGTATTGCCAGGGTTGAAGCCTAAGTCAGGTGCTAAATATTAAACACACAGATCGGTTCTGTTGGGAGCAGCTACTTTGTCTGCGTGCATCAAGAATAACCCTGGAGGCTGCAAGAGAAGGAAGTAATAGCGGGGGGAGAGAGAATTAGATGGGGTGTAGATTGGCAGGAGCCTAGCACTGGGCATTTACTCTTGGAAAGTGTCTTTTCAAAGCCAAGGGAATAAGACAGGAGAAATCAGCTGGGTGTGACCAAGCGCAGACACTGCCAGCCAATATCCCCACACAGACCCCTGTTCAACCAGCCGTTGAGAGCGGCTACAGCCATTCTGTTACTCCGCACCCCCACCTCGTGGACACACCAGAGAATTTGCAGGGACCAGACGTCCTGGAATTTGGTACTGCCCTAAAAAATATGTCACAAGGGCTTTCCCCTCTCTTCCCCTCTTTTTGTCCCCTCAGAAGCCCCACTCCCCCAAGGCATTGCAGGCTTGCTTCCAGCGGAGCATTTTTTTGTGCAGCCTAATCCTAATCAACTCAAAATAACAGGGATCTAATCATGACTTGGGTTGGCAAGGGGAGAAATCAAAAGGTCCCATCTGTATTGTTTGGAGACCAGCAGAAATCCCACAGGAGGCACAACTGCAAGTCACAGTATATTGCACTGTACCTTCAATAGCCTTTCCATCGGTGGCACCTACACGGCCCAGCTGAGAGCAGTGCTTTAGAAGCAGTTTATATGCAAGATGGGAGACAGTCAATGCCCCCAAAGAGTTTAACACCTACTGGCCAAAGCAGGATCTTCTCCACAATGTTCAGATGTGGGACTGGGACAAAGAAATCAAGGATACATACAGGCCTCTGCCCTACTTGCAAAACCCCAAACCTCCCAGAATGGCACTGGGATCCAAGCTCATAAACCCCTTGGGCCCTTTGTGAAAACCAATTTATCTTAAGGGATGTGACCAAAGCTGCACAAGACATCTGTAGCACAGCCCGATACCTCCCTGATGAGACTGGGCAGGGACCAACCCTTTTGGCTTGCAGCTTTCCTCCAAGTAACCTTGCGGCCCTCGGGGAGAATCACTCCCCAGTCTCGGGTGCCCAGCAGACCAGCTCTGTCAAGACAGACTCTGCTTGGGAGAAAACATCATAGAAGACACCCAGGTCTCTCTAGGAAACAGCCTGTATGCCAAGGTGGGTCCAGTTCCCCGGCTCAATCCAGACCCAAAGACTCTCCCACTAGCAGCACAGGCCCTATGACACATAGTATAGCCACTGTGACTGCATCTAGCTGGGGCATTATTGCCCCTTTGCTGCACACCATGTTCATACCACTCTGTTCTCACCCCTATGCCCCGCAGCTGGGGGGAAGCTAACCAGCCCAACCCCCCTCCCCTCGCTTTTCCTCCCTTACCTGAACTCAGGTAGCAGCCAGGAGGAACAGATGAACAAGGCAAGCAACGTGGTGGAGCCCAAGGTGTATCCCATGCTCCAAGGGTGCAAGAGGAAGTCTGAATGGAAAAGCAGGCAGGACCTTTGAGTCTGAGCCTGTGCTGGGGTGGGGTATGACACCCACCTGTCCCTGCTTTACCCCAATGATGAGCCCATCTCAGCCAGACTTAATGAGGGGAAGGGTGCATGTTGATCGAATGCAAGGGTGCCCGTCACCCTCAGAGCTGCTCCAAACGTTTCTCCCCCCCCCCCCCACAAGGAAAATATGGGGGTTTTGGGGTAAAAAAAAATTCAAACCCTAGAATAGCAGGAGTCAGCCAGGCTGCTGCAATGCATCCTGGGAATGGTAGTCCATGCTACCTGCCTGGTGCTCTGGCTGGACTACATTTCCCAGGGTGCCTTGGGGGGCAGGTAAGTGGTGCATCATCATGTTCACCTGGCCAGAGAGCAGCTTGGAAGATGGAGACCAGCTGTGGAGTCAGTGCCGCATGGGAGAAGCGAAGCCTCCAGCCACCAAACCCCAGCTCCTCAGAGGAGGAGGAACTGCTGTTTAATTCGGAGCCATTTGTTACTCCAGGGGCTGGGTGAAAATGGTTGATCTTCCTGCTAAAAAACAAAATCCGAGGTGCAGTGGGTGCTGCCACTTTAGGGTCTTCTTGGAAAACGGAACTCTAAATTTGCTGTGGGACAAGAGGCTTTTGCAGAACAAGGAAATATGATTATTTAGCTAAAAACCCAGTCCGGAGGGCAACAAGCAACTGGCCTGAGTCAATCATGGCTCAGGTGGCTCCCCCAGGGATTTGTTCTGTGCATTAGATCCTGGCTGCCCAGAGAGAGGATTCCCATGCTAGAAATATCTGCTGGGGCCTGGTATTCGGGGGACCTGGGGCCTGTATAAGAGCAAGGTGAGTAGGGTGCCTCTGGTAGGGGTCAGTGCTAGTAAGAAGTTGCTGGGCTTTCCTCCTCGCTGGATATGCTGCCTCATGGCTTCCCTGTTGACCTGCCCAGCTTGGTTGATGGCTGCATATACCCTCCCTGAATCAATCCCCACGGGCAGCAATACATTTGGTTCCCCTGAGAGAACCCCACGTACAATACAGCAGTCATATCAATTCTCTGGTATTTAAATGCCACAAACCCACCAATGTCCATGGAAACCCATTGGCCACCTCTCCCAGTCCTGGAGAGGTGGATACGGCCCCACTGCAGGCATCTCATCATCACTGATGTACACACCCTCAAAGCCCAAGTGCTGCTATGCCCATCTCATAGGTGCAGTGAGACTAAGGGATGGACATCTCCTGTGGAAATGCATGCAATTCCATTGACTGCAAAAAAAAATAGGCATAAATCTGGGTAACACCTGGATCCCAGCCACTTGCCTTTGGTCACAGAGTCCTTGGGTCTCCTGAGTTTTAGGCTGGATCTCTCTTGTTAAGCCAAAAACTTGGGGTCCTCTCACTAGGCTGGAGGAAAAATCACACCAAAAAGAGTCATTCATTTCCCTTGGTTTTTGGTGCATTTTATTTCCTCTGAAACTGGAACCTGCATCAAAATGAAGCAGCCCCTCCATTTCCAACTGCAAGAGGGAACAAAACATTAGCAGAAATCAGTGAAACTCCCCCCTGCCCCACTAGCATCCCCAGGCCTGCACTGAACACATCAACCAAAGATGGGTGAGAAAGGGGGGTGGCAGAAAAAATAGCCAGAGGCCAAGAAAATTATCAGAAACGTGTATTTTTTTTTCTTTTTAATAGTAAACCTCTTTACAACAAATATAGTGAAAGAGTTTCCAAACAAAACTCATAAGAATTTCTCATGGTCATTTTTTTTATCTCTTTTTCTTATTGTGGAATATACAATAACGCATCACCATACAGCACAAAAAAAGGAATATTGAAAAAACGAAACGGACATGTCAACCACGCGCTGTTGTCCTGGGAAAGGAGCTACTGATTGTCAAGGGGGGGAGAAAGGGGGGAGGATGGGGGAAGAAAGCAAGGAGGTCACAAGAAAGTTCCCAGGGGTTGGGAGGTTCATATAGAAGGCTAGACCCCTACGGGTGCTTATACTCCGATGGACTTCCTAACGGATCCCAATTAGGAATTTACAATTACTACGTACATTCACCCCCTACCGCTGCTTGCTTTCAAAGCATGGCTGGTACCCACAGACCCAGACAGATCCAGAAAAATATATCACCCCCCGAAAAGCTACCTTTCTGCTCCCACATCCCTCCTACAGGACTGTGGTTTTATTGAAGTTTAAACCCATCTCATGCTGCCAAGAGCATAGGATCCCTTCACTCACCCCAAAACATCAGGGAGTAACAGGAGAAAGTGGGGGGGGGGGGGG
>NW_005842579.1:689421-703545 GCF_000455745.1 Alligator sinensis
GGGGAAGAGAGGTTAAAAATATATATATATATATTTATAGATACACAGTTCATCTTCTTAAAATCGCCTTTTGAAACAATAAATAAAACAAAAGAGGGAAGTGCACACTTTTATTTATTTTATACATTTGCAAAAAAAAAAAAAGAAAAAAGAAAAAGCTGCCCAGGACAATATAGACGGGCTGAATTGTATAGGAAATCTGCCTAACCCTAATATCTATACAGTGGAGGGGGGAGGTTTAGTGCATAATTTAAAAGGGTTTATTCTATTTTACAAAGGTTTTTGCACGTAGCCCAAAGAACACTACCTCTCTCCTGCTCTATTGGAGTTACAGGAAGGGGGGGAGAACAAGGGACCCCACTGCTGTATTGCCCGTAAGAGGCTCCCGACACCCATGGCGTGTCGTTAGACACGGCGGCACAGCCACGCCAACCCCCCGGGGGGGTCCCCCAAGACAAAAGAAGACGATTGCCACCTCGGAGATGTCCCACAAGACAAAAGAAGACGATTGCCACCTGGTGGCCACCAAAGGGGGCTTTGTGGTTTGGCTTTCTTTTTTTTGCAGAGGAGCATCAGAAGATGCCTCTCTACACACACATGCACACACACAAACACACACACACACACACACACACACACACAGAGGTATAAAAGGGCTTCTATCAGGATCGTGGATTCACACCTATAGGGGAAGCCGTACTGGTCTAAGGCACCTTTACACTGGTATAGCCAGGCGGGCTGTACCAGTGTAACTATCACACCGCTAGCTCACTAGAGCGATCCCGGTATCAGATCTAGGTGTAGGACTGGCCTAAATGGAAATGAAAGCCAGGCCTTCTGGCTGGGGACTGATGAGAGCCATACCCTTGCTTTTGAGGGGGATGCTGGGTTTGCTCTTCCAGGCTTGTTTTCTACAGAGCTTGAAACAAAAGGATCAGGGAGAACCGTCCTGCTGGGAGAAGAACCACCCAGGGTTACTCCCCCCCCCCGAGTCTCATTTGCACTGAAGCATCTTTGCACTGCCAGCATCAGGTGCCATGGTCTCAGTGCAAAGGAGAAACCAACCCGACAGCATGTGGAAGTTCATCGGTATTACTGGGCATTGATTAGACACCAGGCCTCCGACTCTACTAGAGAGCAGCTCCGACTTCCATCAGCCCCTGATCCAGCCTAGGACCTGCATCATCTGCAGTGCTCGCTAGCCAAGCAAGGAGGTTTGATTTTAACAAGCAATGAGGGAAGTTCCCATCCTGGTAGGATGCCGAGATCTTCCCCCAGCCAGTCTCCGGCTTTTGGAAAAAAATGCATCACCCTTAAAAAAAAATTGGGGTTTCCAACCTAAAGAAGAGGAACATCAAGCGTCACTGAGCCATATCTGCAATCCAACTAGCCAGAGACAGAGGCACATCCCCTCACCTGGAGGGCTCCTGCTAGTGTCACTGTCCCTCAAAGGGGGCATGGGAAGGAGGAGAAGGATTCAGCTATGTACAGAGGTTTGCTGCATGGATCATGCAACTGCTATAGCCAGCTTGGAAGGTTTAAACAGGGTTTTAGAAGCTGGCGGACATTTAACTGGCTCCTCTGGACAGGAAGCAAAACACCCCTCACAAATAACTCAGTTCTGGCTGGGGTGTGATGTTACTGCCCCAGCCACTAATGGTCTCGGAGGGCCATGCTGTGTCCCCGGTGGGACAGATCCTGGCTATTCTGGAGTGCAACCCCATAAGTCTTTATTGCACCATACAGCCCACGGCCACAGCACCCCATGCTGGATGGGGGCTGGCTGCTGTAGGAACATTAGAGCTGAGACCAAGCAATGGGCCTATCCAATCCCCAGCTACACTAACCCAGGTTTAATCTCTCTCTCTCCCAGACGGGCTGTCTCCAGGACAAGGCAGCAGAGGAGCGACTCCACCGCCCCCCAGTCGCACCCAGAAGCAGACCGGATTCTCAGCTGGTGCTAATCCTGGACCTGAACACAGCTCTTCCCTCCAGCTGAGGATCCACCCGCCAGCTGCTAAACCCACTGGGAAATCCCATCTCCTGCTATCTCCATCCTTTGTTGGCGGGTAGACTTAGAGTTGCCATCTGCAATGCCAGCCTCCTAGTTCAAGCAGCTCCTATTCACCCCTCGAGGGCCTCAAAGGCAACCCAGCGGGGAGAACTGTTGCACACCCATTCAGGGGGATCATGCTTGTGCAAAGCAGGCGTGAGCATTTCTCCAAAAGAGAACACCTGGGCTTCTGTCTCTTGCTTTGAACAGCTGCAAAGTGCCAGGTCCCTAGGGAGATTTCTTTGCTGCAATATTCCCTTTCAGTGCACCAGCTCCTGGCTCCCTACCCATTGCAGCCTGTCACGGGTTCAAATTCTAAGGGATATAACAATTCGGGGTGGCAGGGGGAGGTTGAGGTGGGAGGTTGGGAGCAGCAAGGTGGGGATAGGACAAGGGAAAACAAGAATAAGCTGTACAGTTTCGGCCATGTTCAAAGTCAGTATTATTACAATATACTCTGACAAAAATATAATCTCATCTCATATCAATACAACAAAAAAACAGTTTCCTGTACTGTTACCATTGCTAACATATTGAAACTTGCTATTTACAATTACAGTAGCCAGGTAAAATACTACACGCGAACGATCTGAGTGAGGAGGGAGGAGGCGGATGGGATGGGGAGGAGAGAGCGGGAGGAGAAGAGACAGAGGCAGGGCCCTCTCTACGAACCGGCCATGGCTTCTGGCTTTCACTTGGTTGGAGGGAGGTTATGAGTACGTAACATGGGGTGGTTTTTTGGGAGGAAGGAGGATTTCTTTCTGCCAAGGGACAGTGATGCAGGACGGGGGAGGAAGGAAGGATGCAATGAGGCGAGGAAATGGATGAAAACATCGGGCCAGGCCCCCAGATGGGGTGAGCTGGCTCCAATGATTGATAACAGAGAGAGGGGGGAGGAGGGGGTGCGGCACGGGGGTAATGGTATCTTCTAGGCTCTCCAAAGATTTGAGGGATGTAGGTTGTAGCCGTGTTGGTCTAAGGATACAGACAGACAAGGTTGTTTGGGTAAATCTGACGTCTTTTACGAGACCAACTCAAAGAGTTGGGAAAATTCTTCTTTGCAAGCTTCAACCTTCGTCAGACTGAGGGCGTTTGTGCCCGAAAGCTTGCAAGGAAGAATTTTTCCAACTCTTTGAGTTGGTCTAATAAAAGATATTGGATTTTACCCAAAGAACCTTGTCTGCCAAAGATTTGAGGGGCATTCATGGTTAGTTGCTTACCCAGCTCTGTCTAAGTTGGCAGCTGTCCTCCCAGCGCAGGGAGGTACCGGACAAGCCAAGCTGGCTGGAGACCCTCAGGCCTGGCGCTGCCCCCCAACAAGGCAGCTTTGGGGTGCAGGAGCAAGGCAGGATCAACTGGCCTCATCTCTTCTGATGCCCCCACTCCTCCAGCTGCCATGAGAAGGGACCTCAGGGCAGCGGCAAGGCGTTCCCAAACCCCTGCCATGCTTCGGGCGGTTTCCTGGAGCCTCCTTTGTGTCTTGTAGAGTAACGAGTGCTTCAACTTGATCCTCTCCACATGCCCTGTGGGTTTAACATGTGGGTCAGCCCTTGTGAAACAGTGCCCCGTTTGGTGCCGGATTCACTGCCCCACGTGGCACCCCACCTCGCACGAGGGGCTGGAGAGGAGTAGCCATGCAATAACCATGATGGCATCGGCCACCTCATGGTTGATGCTGTCCCAAAGCAGACAGGGCCTCTGATATGCTTGGGAAAGTTAAGGTAGAGGGTGGTAAGCCTCACTCTAGCAACTGGTCCATGCAGGGGATAACAGCCTACTGCTACTACCAGCTCAGGAAGCTACTCCTTAAGGGTAGAGGGGCTATATGCTGGGTGCCAGGGTACTTCTGCAAGGCCTGGGGGGCGGGGAAAAATGGGTACGGGAGTCTATACATGAGTGCGGGGCAGCTATTTCATCAGCTGGGAGCCCCCTTGCAGCCCCGGAGTCTGCGTTGGGGCTGGTCTCAAGCACATCCCTCTACTTTGGGCACAACGTCCCTATCCCAGCCCCGCTCGGACCAGCGTCGGATCTGTCCTTAAAGCCACCACACTATTAGCCTTCCCTGGCTCTTGCACCCCACCCTCCCATACAACCAGAAAGTCCTAAAGCAACCCAGACACAGAGCCAGAGCAAGAAAGAGCCGTCACCAGGCAGCTCCCCAAATGGCTTCTTTCCCCCTCGCTCCGGGTTGAGTTTGGCGAACTGAATTTCAGGCCAGTGAAGAAATCCCAGTTGGGATGCTTGGCATGGGCCCAACATCTCCAGATCATGCCCTTGATATGCAGGCGGGAGGGGATGAAAGGGTGGGAGGGGAAGATCACCGTGAGATGAAGAATGGCATGGGATGAGAGGAAAAATGCATCTCAGACCTTCCTGCAACCCGAAAAGCAACTCTCGTCGGCTCCATCGGGAGACAAAAATGTGTAAACTTTTGCTCTCAGACCTTCTAGTGGCTTGGGGCGTTACTGGAGAGAGCTGGCAGCCCCCCGGGTGCTCACACACCTCACGTTTCCCCCCTGCCATCTCTCTCAAGAGAGTCCAGCAAAGGGAAGCCAGCACTCCCCGCCATCTCCATCCGCTCGGGGACACGCCGTTTCACAGAGCTGGCTCTAGAGCTGGTGGAAATGTTTTGTATTTCTTCCCACGTTTATCCTTTCCTCTGGGAAAAATTAATTTCAAGCTAGCTCCACTGTCTTGTTTTTTTTTAAAACTGTTATGGAATTTTCTATCTAAAACCCAATTTTTAATTTTTTTTTCAAATCAGGTTTGGAGATGGTTGAGATTTCTTTTTTTGAAATGCAGCAATCAGCTATTTTTATTATTATTATTCCTTTCTCCCCTGCAAGTACCACTGAGTCTTTTCCAACCAGCTCTAGCTTACATTGTATTTGGTGACCCCTCCCCAACACGACCTGACGGGTAGCAGCACGGTGTGATGACTGCATCACTGGGGGGGACGGTTCACATCTGACCCTCGATATGCAAAATTTCAGACAACCTGGAAATCAGTAGGGGAGTTTTTCTGGCCACGCTGGAGGGAACAAATGATGGTGGCAGAACCCAATTTGAAGAGATTTCACTTTGCAATCCAGTGATACCAAAATGCTGCTGGCTTTTCCAACTGGTGTCAATCTGCATAGCTCCAATGACTCTGATTGACCCCGGCTGATGATTTACCCTAATCATTAACTTTTTGCGGGGTGGGAGGGACAGGTAAAATGCTGCCTGGCCACAGAAAAGATGGATGCCAGACTGGAATCTCCCCAAAGTCCTGGGTGTGCCGCTGCTTAGCAGTTCTGTGCCATATATTGTCATTGGGGCTGATGGTTGTAGCCGTGTTGGTCTAAGGACATAGGCAAAGACCAATTTTTCCAACTGCTTCGTTGATCTAAGAAAAGATACCACATTTACCCAAAGAACCTTGTCTGCACGCATTGTCATTAGCACTCGTGCAGCATCTGCAGGCCAGCCTGTCCGTGCAGCCACGCGTGATACCTGCTATGCACTAGCATCAGTGACTCATCTCACAAGATTTTGGGCAGCTGAGAACTGGTCTTCCCTACGCCCCCTGGCACCTGGCCGAGCTCCTCAGAGAGGCCAATAACAAAATCTAGATCCAAATCTAAGCATCTGGGGAGGGGCGGGGGTTCCTGCAGGACTCTTCCCTTTAGTGCAAATGGTTCCCTATGGAACGGGACCTGAATGGACCACTAGATAAAAGCATTAGGCACTGGACTATCTATCCGTTTATATCTGTTCAGTCACTTATAGCTAGAATCTGCCATCACATCAAGGCCCCTTTTCAGCGTCCTGGCTGTGACTTGGTGCCTCAAAAGTGAGCTGAACCTAACTTCTTCTCTGATGCTGTTTTTAACTGCTGGAGCAGCGGAAATGGGCTGTAAGATGCAGCAGACTCAGGCCCGCTGCATTCCCACCTTGGTCTTTCTTTCCCTTTAGCTGCATTTTTTAACCTATTCCCTTCTTTCTGCCATTCTCACATGGGAAGCACCAACTCTGTTTATGCCTTTTATCTGCAAACCCCATTTGGAAAATTTGGAAAAACATGGATCTCTGAAATTTTGCATACATCTGTATCCCGTCCCACTTCAGAGGCAGAAGGATGAAAGCCGGACACCACGTTTTTTTCCCTAGGGGAGGACAAACAATAGCACATGAATTTTGAAGTGGCCTAAAACATTCAGAAGCCTTAGGTTGGCCGAGTTTTGCCAAAACCGTACAGACCAACATGGCCTGCCCCAACGAACAGCCTCCATCAGGGACAGATATACACATCCTGGGGTTGAAACTCAGAGCAACCACGGTTCCAAATTGCTACAATTCCCATGAATATCATAGTTGTCTTGGATGCATCAGCATGAAACTCCCCATCCCAAATATAAGCCATTTTAGTTCTGGATGAAATCTGATTTCAAACAGGCTTCGAGTACCCCTGAAATCTGTTGCCGATGGCCCCATGACCCATCCCTGAAAGACAGTTTTGTCTTTTTTGCCTCCTGATGGGTTAAAAAAAAAACAACCAAAAACCCAAGCAACCCTCAAGTCTTTGATGGAACATTTAAAACTATCATCAACATTTTTTTGTAACCGAGGAGGCTCTGTCCTAAATGTTTGGGGCTGATAAGAGAGGTACCACTTGAAAGCAAAACCCCACATCTGAGTCGCTCCAGAAGAAAGCCAGTTATCCTAAGGACTATGCACACTGCTCTGGAAGGATAAGAGGGGTATAATGTGAGTGCAATGGCATACACCCTTATTTGCACAACCACAGCAATGTAAAGAGGTCTTAACATAACTGTATGCCAGGCACTGCCTATTTCACCCCGGAGTATGCATGTTGAAGGATCCATACAGATCTCAAGAAAGGTAAAGATCAGAAACAGACTTTGGTAAGTAACCACACTTTTAGAAAGTAATATATCATTTTTTGAAACATATCAGTGCATACTTCTTATATGAAAATATACACAATTGTATTTCATTCTCCAAAAAGGAACAATTAAAAACAAAAAAGCAAACTAGCCAAACACAATATATTAGCTGTTTTTTTTTTGTTGTCGTCATCATTTAAAATTCTTTAACGCTACACTTTGTTCAGATTACACTTTTTTTGTCTTTTTTTGTAAATGTTTTTTTCTTCATGCATTTTACACCTTTTATAGCCTTTGAGAATAAATAAGCTCCATTTTGCTTTCACGTCTCTAAAAACTGCAGCATTTTTAACTATTGTCATTTAAACCGTGCAATTTTTTTTGTTTGCAACACCCCTTTTTTAAAAAAAATGGTGTGTATATATATGTATATATATATATATACACACACACATACACATTATATATATATATATATATATATATATAAACTAAACCCTATACAACGCAAAAAAAATCCAAATTAAAAAAAATTATACACAATGTAACTGTCAACAGTACAGATAAGCA
Organism: Alligator sinensis; assembly: GCF_000455745.1. Classification (NCBI taxonomy): domain Eukaryota; kingdom Metazoa; phylum Chordata; order Crocodylia; family Alligatoridae; genus Alligator; species Alligator sinensis. Next base: position 696,934 of record NW_005842579.1, read on the forward strand.
CAAGAAATAAAATTAAAAGATCAGAAACGTATTTATAGAAGCATGAAAGGAGGGTGTTGATTTCTTAGATTGTCATTCTTCTTGTTGTCTTGGGAAAATTAGGAGGAGTTGACTGGATCCTACGGTTGGTGGGGAAATAAAAGAATAATGACCCAGACAAAATAAAATAAAATAAAACAAAACAAAACCAAAACCCAAATAACCCCTCCCTGCCCCCAAAAATTATGTCACCAAAATGGTGAAGTGAATGCCATTGTCAAACTCTGCCCCCCACCCCAGTCGGTTCCCATCATACAGTCCCAACTTTCCCCAAATCCGTGTCGGAAGGGGAAGAGCCAGTGGATAAGTCAGCATCCTAACAGCCGGATTTCTGAAGATCGGCTTTGAACCTTGGCTGTGATTTTTGGAAAGGTTGTGGCTGCTTGCTGCAGTTTAATGCCATTTTGTGACTGATATAGCCCGTTACCTTGGTAGTCTCTCTCTCTCTGTGTATATGTGTGTGTACCCAAGCTTGCATGTGTTTGATTTTCCAGGCTCTCAGCTCCAAGGTAGAGGTGCCATGTTGGGATATGATGCTTAATGAGTGAAAAATAAAAGTAGGAGGTTTCTCCTCAGGTTTGTTCTACATGGATGTTCATGCAGGTCAGAGGGTTGAGTACCTGATGGCATTTGATACCTGTCAGTGGCGTTAAGCATTCAGGATCCTCTCGGACACAGGGCGCGCGGAGCACGGCAAATGACATTCCACCGTGAACCTCCCAGCGGAGGAGAAAAATGTCACTTTGCAGGAGGGTGAAGGAAAAGCGAGATGGATGAAAGATGCTCTAGCTCCTGCGTGCTTTCAAGGCGAGCCCGGGCACTGGAGCGGGAGGCCTGAAGGGTGCCCAAGTGCTGCTGAAACAGCTGGATCTGGAGTGCGGTGACGACCAGCATCCCCTGGCTCGAACGGAGCACGGTGCAGCAGTACATTTCAAAGCGCTTTGCAAAGGAGGGCAGGATCATCCGCCCCGTGTTACAGGCAGGGGAAGGGATTTACTTAAGATTACCCAGTGGTCAAACTGGCAGGAGAACCCAGACCTTTAGCATCCCAGTCCCTCTGTACTACCCGCAAGGCCTCCCAGACAGGCCACCCTGACAAGCAGGGTGAGATGCCCTGTTGAAACCCGTGACACAAAACCTGCTGCAGAGACCTGCCAAACACCCCTGAATTTGCCTCTTGCCCCCGTGGCCTTTCTAAATCCCACTCCAGGCAGCAGGTGGTGGCAGAAAAGAGGCAGCAGATCTTAACTGGGAGAAAAACGAGAATGGCATCTGAACTGGAAAATGTTTGCGTAGACAAGGTGAGCCTTTCAAAACCCCTTTTTTTTCTTTGCAAAACAGTGGCATCAAAATTGCAAAAGCATCCGCTGGTGTGGGTCAGTGGGAATCCCCACTCTCTCCGCTGTTCAAGGTCTAGCCATGGGGCTGAAATGTATTGTGCACAAAGGGCAGACATGAAGCCTGGGCGTACAGGTCTCCTGTGGGGTTTTTGCCCTGTGGTAACTGCCCGTTGATTTAAAGCTCAACCTTCTGGCCCTGCAGGGTAGATAAGTGGTGCAGGGTTGATCCACGGATGTGATCCAGCATGCTGGTCTGGCCCAGTGCTCCAGATCTGGCCATACCTCAGCCTGACCCCACACACAGGAGTCCAGCCATGGAGCAATCCCTTGCAACAGCCCTGCTGCGTGCCAGCGTGATCTAGTGCCAGGCCACGTCATCCAGCCTATGGGACACATTACAGGTCTAGAAATCCAGCGGCAGGGAAGTGGGAATTTATTCTGCCAAATTTCTAGACCTGTGAACTGGATGACGTGGCCTCACCAGGCAGATTTGGCCAGTGGGCCAGAGATCAAGTATCACTGATTTAAGGAATAAAAGTCAGGGTAGAAGTTAGCTCTGGAGGGACACTAGCAAATCTGTCCAACAAAAGCACCCAAACTCATGATCACTGGGATATTTTGATTCCCCATAGCTACTTAGCAAAACTTTAGGGCTAAAGAAGAACTGGATAAAATCTTTTGACGTGAAAAACTCATCAACCAAAAAAGGCCTGCATAACAATTCACCAAAAAAGAGGGGTCTTTTTGCTTGATTTTTTTGTCCCAAAAAAGCCTTCCTTTATCATATATTCATTTATCTTTTCTTTTTGGAGAGTGTGTTTTCTTCTACCCTCTGGCAAATTTTGATTGACCAGTTTAGTGACAAAGGAAGAGTTCTTCTGAAATGGAAAACATGCTAAAAAAACACAAAAACGGTTCACTTACAAAAGTCAATAGAGCTCATCTGAAAAATTAGAATTTAAGGGGGAGAAACAACTGGAAACACCTGGTCAAAAACAACTGCAAAAGAATGAAGGACAAAAAATATATATCATCCTATCTTGACATCATCTGACATTTTACTGAATTTGGTTTTTTGAGGGTTTTTTTGGCTATTCCCACCTCAACTGTCACTTTGCTCTTGAGGTAATTCTAGATGTTTGGAGGCCTTGGAATTAAAAAAAGATAACCCGCTGATGTCTTTCCGAAGGAGCCGGCTGCATCGGAAAACTTCTACCGTGACTTTTTCCTCTTGGAAGGGCTCTTTTGGTGGATTGTTAAGCACACCAGGAATTTGCTTGACTCCCTAGGTCAAGAAGCAACGGAGTCTTCACTGCCACCGTGTCGTGGGAAAGTCCACGATGCCGGCAAAAACCAAACCCCTGCGCAATGCAGGGTGCGAAACAGAGAGGTCCCAGCAGGTTTTGTGGCACTGAGGGTTTACGATCTCAAGCGGAAAATAAATGTAGAGGGACAGCGGGCAGGGAGCGATGTAAATCATGGAAGATGCCAGGCCTGGGTTCTAAAGCCCAACCACCTGCCGAGGCGAAAGAAAGGTGCGACCCAGCCTCTGTCTGCAGAAGCCTCCCAAAAGCCCTTCAGTACAAGATTCCTGAGCTAACTACAACTGCATTTCCTCTCGTTTCCATTTGCTGGCTGGGGTGGAGGTGGGGAGGGGGAACCTGGGACTTGAAGACTTTTGATGGTCATAGTGATAAGAGGGACAAGTCACCAGCGTCTACTAAACTGATAGGGTGGCAAGACCACAGTGTGGCACGTGGGTATAAACTAGAGTACCCATCCCACGGAGGAAAATGTCTGCTAACAAGGACTAAAGGACCCTTCTCTGGTCATTCATCACACCATGCCCCCTCTGAGCCCAAACGGTCCTTAGAAAGGACTGGCATATTGCATTTAGTGCTGGGGATTACGGCCAAATCCTTAGCTGGTGCGGACTAATTGTGGCTCTACTGCAGGGGTGGGCAAATTGTGGCCCACAGGCCGGATGAGACCCACCAGGGCATTCTATCTGGCCCATGGGGCCCCTAAAAAACTTAGAAAATTAATATTTATCTTCCCCTGGCTGCCTGTCATGCGGCCCTCGATGGCTTGCCAAAACTCGGTAAGCAGCCCTCCACCCCAAATAATTGCACAGCCCTGCTCTACTGCATCAGCTTAGATCAGCAGAGATCAGCTTAGATCTGGCTCTCAGGGTTCAAATATTTTGCTGGAGATTTGAAAAGTAGAAAGTGTTTGTTTTTGCTTGAGGGAGAGGCCCAGATACAAAGATGCCTTGGTGGAGGGCATTGCCACAGGTTTAGTGCAACTCCAACCCATACGCAGTGCCATGCCAAGAGCACAGACTGGTAGGCATAAGTGCCTTGGGCCTCTTTGGCCTCGAACACATGAAGGGGTCAGGGGCGGGGGTAATCTAGAAGCAATGTGCACCCTCTCAGCTGTGCGCCCACAGGCAAGCTGGGCTCAGCTGTTGCCTGGGAAGTGCAAGGGACCCACTTTGGTTTGTCCAGGGGTCAAACACCCCTGATGGGGACAGACAGACATCGATTCCAGGTGGGCACAGGCTCTTTTAAAATCAGGACAGCTTAAGTTTCCCTGGGTTAAATCATTCATGGATCCACAACCTTAGTGAACAGCCAGTAGCCAGATTTTAACTAAATCCTCAGATTTCACGAATGCACAGTCAAGAAAGGAACCAGGAGGGAATCTTGTATACATCCAACAGCTCCTGGCCCGCACAGAGGCAAGCACATCACTTGTTTCATACAGCCAAGAGCTGGCTGGCCAAAGCATCACTTACCCCCATCAGACTGAGAGAGAAGTGAAATTCAGAGGCTGTGAACATCAGTGGATTTGACCTAGTGAAGAAACACTGGGGGACAAGATTTTTTTAAAGGCGTTTAAGCACCTTACTTCCTATTGATTTCAAGGAGAACCGCGCACCTTTCTCCATAGATACCAATGGGATTTCAGGTCTGCCTCTTGCATAGCATACATTTTTTTTTACCCTGTTCCTTAAACCAGGTCACGGCTATACCAGCATCTGTTTATAACACCCAGATCAAGTCGGCTACAGACTGGGCTGCTGCCCGTAAATGATAAGCAGGCAGAGAGATGGCAATTTCCCTTGCAGAATGCATGGGCTCCTAGTCACAGGATAGTCTAAAGCTTTGGCTGAGCCGATTACAGTATATTAGGGTCAGGTCAGCACGGTGTGCGGGTGATGGTGTGGTCAGGAACAGGATAAAGATGTATGTTCTGTTCCGTCTGTGATTGGACATGACTGTCCCAGCTATCGAGACATGAGAAACCGGTCTGAGTAGCATGTCCTGGGAGAAAGGCTGTGGGCCTCACCTGTTCATATTGCACTCACTTCTGTCCACGGAATCATTCATTAGAAATTTGAAGTCAAACACGCTGGAATTGGTCAAACTTGAAAGAAAATACACATCCAAATGGCTGTGTTTAAAAAATGAACAAAGGGGAAATATTCTCCCAAGTTTGCAATTTCTTCCCACCCATTTAGTGACCAAGGAATAGCCTAGGGTTGAAGTTTCAAATTCCTGAATTTTGAAGATGCATATTGGGCAGAGGAAAACAGGTTTTGATGGTATTTTTGTAGGTCCCCTCCCTAGATTTGTAGCCAACTATGGGACTGGGTAGAATTTTCAGAATTTGAATTATTCAATAAAATATCTGCATTTGATAGGGGAAATGACAGAAAACAATTTTTCATTAATTTTTTGCAAATTGACCTCCCTTGGTTTCAAGAGCTTCATTAAATGCCTTCAGATTTCACAATTTCAGTGACAATTTACAATTCTAATAAAACCTTTACTGAATATTCCTGAATCATTTCTTCCTGTCCCCCCCCCCCTCCCCACAGCAATTCTAATTGATATCTGATTGGCATGAGTTTTAATTAAGGTAAGATTTAAATACTCCTTTATATTCCCCACTCCCTCCTCCTGCATCTGGCTGGTGAAATGACAATATCGGTCTTTTTTTTTTTTTTTTTTTAAGATGCAGCTTTTAACTGCATTGCATATATTTTGAAGCAATATTTCCCCTTTGTACCATTCCAGAATGCAGCAGGGACTTTGGAGGGGAAAAAAAACTTAGCTATTATTTGCAAAAAACTGGCAAAAATCTGATTAGTTTTGCATATCTACTGGTGGGGACAGTTACAGTCATTAAGATTCATATGAACATCAGGAGAGTGCACTCAAATTGAGTGCTTGATTCTTATTCATCCTAGAGTCCCTTTGCAGAGGCTTGGAGGTACAGAGGGTACCCCATTAAGTGCGTATGAATTATATCTCATTCCCTGGTCAGTGAACCACATAAACCAGGGCATCTAGGCTAATCTACACCAGCTGAGGATCCAGCCCAGTCAGCTGCAATTTTGGGATGGAGATTTATTACTATTTTGGTTTAATTGGCCATTTTTCAATCCAGTTGGATTTGAAACTGGCTAAACGTAGCCAAGTCCCCGAAGCAAGATGCTCACCTGGGGACTGAGCTTTTACAGAGCAGAGCTGTTTTGCCTATAACCCCTCCAGCAAAGGCAGGGGACTGCCTTGTCCTGAAAGGTCACCCACTTTGCTGCAGGAGCCCAGGGCAAGCAAAAAGATCTACCCCTGACCACTCATGAGCTAGATCAGGAGCAGAACCAAAGCACCCCAGGCTGGGGTGGCTCCCCCTGGTCTTAGGCAAGGGAGCAAATTGGATTGAGTTGGATCTGGGCTGAAGAAGGTGTATGCATGGGAAGGAGATTTGGGCGCACAGAGCCTGGGGGATTCGGAGCTGAAATGGGCATGGCGCATGCGTGTTGGTGCGTGCATCCAGGGGGCTCATGTGCACGGCACCCACAGACAACATCCTACGGATAGTTCCTCCTCTCTAACCCTTATCATCAAAGGCACTCTACTCTCAAAATTAGGTCCGGTCTGATTAGCAGGACCTGAGCCCGAGCCCTCACTAACTCCCGGCTGCGAGTGGGCGAATGGTCACCGACAACAGCTTGAGGGCAAGCCCCTCCGATGACTGGCTTTTTGGTGAGGTTATTTTGTCCTTTCCCTCCCTCCCCCTCCCTGCTTTCCTCCATCCTACGCTGCTCTCAGCCACCGAGTGCCTTATGTACTGCATACGTTGCCTGCTGCGCTAGAATGAATGCCTACAAAAGTCCTAAAGCTAGTTCTCAGGCAGTTGATAATAAGTCCCGTCCCCCCCGCCC
>NW_005842579.1:703576-710309 GCF_000455745.1 Alligator sinensis
ACCCCACCCGCTCCCCCCCTCCCTATCCCCAGGTGCGAGCACAAAGTAGCTTTGAAGAGAGCAGGGAGCTGGTTATGTTACCCAGGTGTCCAGCCGCATGCGCTTTACAGACGGGCTCTCCCCCTCGGCCTCCGTCGTGGGTCTCAGGAGACCGAGGGATGAGCTGAAGTCAGCCCGGGCGGGGTCTTCCCGCTCGTTGCCTTCGTAGGAGCTGGCGTTGCTGCTGAGGCTGTCAACGGGCGAGCGGCCCGTGGGCTCGTGGCGGTTCTGGTGTGGGAAGGAGGTCAGCGGCGTGGCCGTGTTGCGCTCCCGGTTGGGCGAGACAGGCTCCGACTTGATGCTGATGTTGGGGTTGGTGTTGACAGTCAACGTGGTGGCGTGAGATAAGTGGCTGGCTTGTCTGCAGGGGAGGAAGGGTTGGAAAGGGAAGAAGGGAATGGGAGGGGAGCACAAAGGAAGAGAAAGATGGAGAGAAGGTCAAAGGTGGAGACAGGGAGAAAGAGAAATGAAGATTATTTCCATTGTCTTGCATTAAAAAGCTTGTCTAATGACGCTCATGTAGTCTCTAGAGGTGCAGCTTGACCCTGTCTTCTGACTGACTTCGGACTAACAAAGCTAGCTACTGCACTCTACCTTTATCCCAGCCACGCAGTTGGTCCCATAAAAGAGAGCACCCACAGAAACCCTTGCCTCTCCCATTGTTCACAGCCTCTTTGATCACAAGCCCTTCTGCCCTGTTCTCTCACAGCCATTTCATTTCAAGTACAACCAGGACAAGGAGAGGGCATGGAGTTTGCAGAGCTCCCCCAGCCAGAACACGTCTCTCAAGGCCTTGTATAGGACCCTTGTCACAACACCCGTCCCCTTGGCACTCGGGGCTGGCTTTCCTGACGCAATGACCCAGTTACACCACTCCGGAGAGGCCCCCGTCGTGCTGTCAAGGAGAATCAGGCAGCGAAACGTGGTGCATGAGGAATGACAGACAAGTGTCAACCACAGGAGGCCTCTAAGGATACAGGATGCTGGTGTCAGAGGGATCACACCGACATCTCATCAAACAGCCCAGCCAGCATTGAGTGCTCCACTGATGGATGGGTGAAAGTCCCTTGCGCCTTGCAATGCCTGGGACTGGGGGCTGGGAAAGGTGGCAGAGACTTGGGCTGCGACCTCTTGCAACACCTCAAGTTACTTCCTCTGCATCTCTGCCTACCCTTTGCTCATGTTCCCAACCCCAAGAAGCATCGCCTTATTGCACTCAGACCTGGGTATCAGTCCCATTCACCTGGGTGGAGGGGGAAGAATGCTCCCTGACCGGTGGCACAGACAGAGTAAATTATCCTCCACATGCATAGGTCTCTTGGAAGGAAATAAACCCCTTTCTAACTGGCTCCATTAAACTGGGCTCTTGTGGACCTCTGTACAGCGCCTGGCACTGTGTGGGCAGGAGTGCAGCTAAGGCCACACGTGCTGCCATCACATAAACAATAACTGATGGGCTGTGCTAACGCGTGAGCTTTCAAGAGCTCTCTGCTAAAGTGACGCCAGGGTTTTCAATACCAGTAACTGAGGTTTTGTGATGTTTCTTTTCATGTGGCTTCTGTCCCTCTGCTCCCTCCTTGCACACGCAAGATCATGCCACGTGCAGAAGTGGCTCAGAAAGGAAATCTGAACTCAAAAGGCAGTTCTCTTGACTTGTTTTGCAAAAATCTTTTCTGCTTTCCTGGATGCTAAAAGTCACCTAAGACGGAGAGCTGAGAAACTTCTGCAGGGAGGAGAGATTTTTAATTGCCTACAGAGGAAACCCACCCCCGACCAAGACATCACAGAGAATATTTTGCGGTATGCTGCAGCTACTCAAAGCTGGGGGCAGTACTGAGACCTTTCTGTTGTGACAGATCCAGTTCCTACCAACTAGGCTAAAGAAGACTCTCCATTTGCTGCTAGTACTACAGGGCCCAGGACACACTGTTCTGCCTCCATCCAGGTAGACCTCAATAGCAGCCAGTGGTCTGATTCATCCTATCCTAAGCCTATGGTCTAGATGCACTTGTATCATCCTCACTGCTTCTTGCCAGTGGGAGATATTCATAGAAGCACAGAATCATAGAAAATAAGGGTTGGAAGGGACCTCAGGAGGTCACATCTAGTCCAATCTCCTGCTCAAAGCAGGACCAGCCCCAACTACATCATCCCAGCCAAGCTTTGTTAAGCCAGGCCTTAAAAATCTCCAAGGATGGAGACACCACAACCTCTCTGGGTAGCCTTTTCCAGCACTTTACTACCTTCCTAGTGAGAAAGTTTTTCCTAATATCCAACCTCAACTTCCCTTGCTGCAATTGGAGCCCATTGCTCCTTGCTCTGTCATCTGCTACCACTGAGAACAGCCCAGCTCCATCCTCTTTGCAAGCACTCTGCAGGGAGCTGAAGGCTGCTATCAAATCCCCTCTCAGTCTCCTCTTCTCCAGGCTAAATAAGCCCATTTTCCCTCAACTGCTCCACATAAGTCACATGCCCCAGCTCCCAAACCATGTTCATGCAGGGAGAGAATCAGACCATAGCAGAATCCGGACACCATTCTGATAAGGTCAGGGTCAGATCTGATGTGGATCTAAACTAAGATGACCCCACTGATATTGATTTCCCCCTCCCATGGAACTGGGCTCAGGTGTGCATCCCAGGGGGTCAGGAGAAGCAAACTGTGTTTCTAAGAGGTCCCATAGATGCATCTGAATCAGGAACCATGGGTCAGGTCGATCTAATTGCATCTAACCACCAGCTTCTAAAGCAAAAACTCCTTCCGCCCAGATAACACCCCCCTCCAATGCACCACCCTCCTTTGCATCATCAAGGACAGAGGGAGGTCATGCACGCCTGCACAGGCAAGGCTCCTGCCTGCTCTGCTGGGAAGGCTGCCTGAGTGTCAGATGTGCAGCACTCGAGCAGACCCCGGGTCTAACAGATCTGGCAGGCTGCCTGCAGCTGCAGTCAGCTCTTCCCCCTTGGTGAGTCACAATGCACCTGCTGGGGAAGCGCGCGCACATGTGTGTGTGTGTAGATCTGATCCTGGATCCAAAGTTCGTGTGCCTCCAGATCTGATCCTGTATCTAAAGTGTGCGTGTGTAGATCTGATCCTATATCCAAAGTGTGTGCAGATCTGATCCTGTATTCATAGTGTGTGTGCGTGTGTGTACGTGTGTGCATGCGTATGTGTTCAAAAGAACTGCCATTTACTGGGTCAGACCAAAGGTCCATTTTGCTCTCTCTCCTGTATCCCACCATGGCAAAGAGCAGATGATGAAAAGAAGTGACCTGGGTCTGAGCAGGGTGTTTCCCTCGTTCCTCTTCCCCTTCCAGCCTCCAGCAGTGAAGGTCCAGGAATGTCCGATTCAGAGGCTGCCCCCCTCACTCCCGTGCTCAACAGCTACTGATGCCCCCTTCCCTCCAAGAATATGTCCACCCCCCTTTTGAATCTGGTTAAAGTGTCAGCTTCCACCGCATCCTGTGACGGTGAGTGCCATATATTAATTACACGCTGGGTGAAAAAGAACTTCCTTGTGTTGAACTCACTACCTACTAGTTTCATTTTCATAGTTCTTATATTGTGAGAAGCAGTAAATAATAGATCCCTATTTCCTTTCTCTTCACCATTTAGTATTTTGTAAACCTTGGTCCTGTCGCCGCCCCTCAAGGGTCTCTTTTCTAAACTGAACAGACCTAGCCCCTTTATCCCTCCTCACCTGGAAGCCCCTCCATACTGCTGAACATCCTTGTTGCCCTTCTTTGGATCTTCTCTAGTTCTTCTATATCCTTTTTGAGATGTGGGGACCAGATTTGGGCGCTGTATTCGAGGTGTGGATGCACCACAGATTTATAAAGGGGCATTGTGATAATTTCAGTTTTGTTCACAATTCCCTTCTTAATCATCCCCAACATGTTGCTTGCCTTTTTGATGGCTGTAGGACAGGGGGTGTCTTTAAGAGGAAAAGCCACCTCTAGAGTTAAGGCACTGGGCAAAGGCAAAGATGGAAGACCCAAGTTGCTTCGAGGTGGCCTGGCATCAATGCTTCTGAAAACAGTTCCCAGTGTGAACGCTCTACTCCAGACTAGAGGTGGGTTTTCCTCCAGAACAATCACCCACTTTGGATGCGCACCAGTGATTCTGTGATCTCTATTCCCTCCCCTTCCAGAGGGTCCACACAGAGAATTAATTCAACATCGCGCTCATGAAACACCTTCTTCCCACCATTTAGACATGCCCTGAATGTTTCCGGGGCCTTAGGTCCCCAGCTGCAAAGCTGGGATAAATAATCTCTTTCTTTGGGTATTCAGACTGCAAGATATTTGAGGCAGGGACCGTCTCACCCCACAAGTCTGCACAGCACCTCAGACACCACAGCCGTGACTGTCTCCGGGGTGTTCCCTGATATAATGACAGGGTTCAGATATAGAAGTCAGTGGAGGCCAGGGCTAGTCTGAGTTGGCTCTGCGTGGGGACACGGGCTGCCCACAATGTTTGAAGAGCCTGGCTGCTATTCAATCTTGGGGAAGGACACAAACCCATCTTAATTGATAGTGCTATTTCCAGCCTGCAGTGGGACGTGGAACAGGACTTCAGTGTTACCCAACAGTGGGGCAACGCATCAAGTTCCACCAGTTCTGCCCGTGGGTGGGATCAACCCCAGCGGGGCCTCAAACATTTTACTTTCCTCTTGCAATGACACGTGGATCCGGGGCTGGTCAGAAATGTTCTGTTGCAAGGGTTGCCCGTGACAAAAGTGGAGTTTTAGCTGCTTGGCTTCTTTTTAGGTGGGGCAAAAAAGAAATACCTCCTTTTGGGGAGCTGGAAAACCATGCTCACTCAATGCCTCACGGAAGCTGCTAGCCAACTTCCTTAAGTCCCCATTTTCAAGGCCCCCCCAGCCAGATCTCCCCCACAGTGTACCAGCATCTCCGGACTCCCACAGTGCAAGTTTTCACTGAAAAGTCCATTTTTTCCCCACATGACAAAGGTCCTTTTCTCCAACCATGTCTTCATAGAGCCTCCCCACTTTGGGCCTCAGCATCATGTATCCAGAGCAGAGCAAATGCAACCAAAAAAAAAGTTTCCCCAATGACTTCACATTTCAGGGTAAGCACTTGAGATGCCCAGGAGGCAGCATGGATTAGAAATCAACCCTCTCTAATATGAAGGCAATAAGAATACGCTGGCCTTGCCACACAGGACATTTTACCACACCTTAAACTCTCCTATGAAATATGAATTTTCATTTCTACCTGGGAGAACTTTTATAATCTTTTCTCTTATGCCTGATGAAGGGTGCTTGTGCCTGAAAGTTTGCAATTAAAGATTTTTTTTGCAAAAATCTAGTTGGTCTAATAAAAGACATCACCTCTACCATGAGTTCGGATTCCTGTTCTTCTCAAGCACTTCCAGAGAAAAACCTCACAGCATCTTACCAGAGGCACTGCCGGGAAGCTCAGTTGAGTCAGGACTGATCCTGCCTTGACTACATGTGACCTCGAGAAGTCCCTTCCAGCCTGACTTTCCTATCAGCCTATGAATCCTGTGATCATTTCAAAACCTGGGGCAGTGCCGGCTGCTATGGTGCCAATCACCATAGTGCAAATCAGACACTGTTGCGGTCATGGCTTTTTTTGTGGCTTCCTACAAAAGCTACCCAGGCCCCCTCCCGGTGTCTGACACTCTGTGGGCTACATCCATAATAGTCTCCTTGTTTTAAATGAGGAGGACAGTGAGACTCAAGAGGGGGAATATGACTTGGCTTCCAGGGGCAAGTCAGGATTGGTACCCAGGCATCCTAGCTCCTCCTAACCCCTTTGCTCCCCGATCTGTTGCAGTACCTGGCAGGGTGACCTGTTCCAGCCAACACCTCCATCAACCCCCCGCCCCTGCAGTGACCCAGGCCCCCGCTTCACTTACATTAAGTTGCTTAGCGATACAGGAACCAGGTGTTGCTGCTGCTGCTGTTGCTGCTGCTGCTGTTGCTGCTGCTGGGGTGGCTGTGGCTGCTGTGGCTGTTGGGGCTGTTGCTGCTGTGGCTGTTGGGGCTGCTGCGGCTGTTGCTGCTGCTGTTGCTGCCAGGCGGAGATACTGCCCAGCGATAATCCACCCGGAGAGCTGAACGCCGGCAGCGACGACAACTCGGCACTGGTCAGCTGATAATCTGAAAGGGAAGCCAGGCCAGCACCATGAGAGGGGTGGGATAACAGCCTTCAAATACCCAAAGTGTGACTGTAGAGAGGATGGAGATGGGCTTTTCTCTTGGTCGCAAGGGACAAGACTAGGTGCAACAGCCTCAAGATGCCACAGAGAAAATTAAGCAGGAGATAAGGAGGAACTTGCTGAGGATAAGGACGGTCAAGAGTTGGAACGGACTACCTGGAGAAATGGAAATGTCCAAAAGGCTCACAACACAGTCAAGCAGTTCTGACTATCTACTTTAATAGACTGCAGAGGACTGGATTGCACATGCATGCTCATACATGCAGATATAGATACGGATTGTATCTGCTGTACAGCTGTAGTACACAAACACAATTACATGTACATGCACTGAAACCAGTGTTTGTGAAATCCAGCAGAGGGCAGCGGCCCAGAGACACACATATTGGCAGGCATGAGTGTGCAAACACACACACACACACGGATTGCCAGTACAGTAGTACACAGCAATAGCAACTCGTACCCATACACACTCAGACCCTCTTTCCC
>NW_005842579.1:710361-711547 GCF_000455745.1 Alligator sinensis
TTTCCCTTCAATGCACTATCATGGCACATCCACATTGAGCACAGACACACTGATTGCACGCCATGCATGCAATGGTTCATGCACAGCCACACACACACAGCAGAGGGCAGCAGCATACATGCACATGGGCGCTCATGCTTAGCCAACATATTCCTTTCCGTACAGGTCATTGAACATCGCTTGCACCCTACAGCTGAGCTGAGCAACAGAGAGGAAACGGAAGCAGGAAATCAAAGGAAACATCCCGTCGCGTAGCATTAGCTCATAGCTGAACCAAAGCTTGGCCTGTTTCTCAATGCAGCAATCAGTGTCGTGGGTTTGAGCAGTGCCTGATGTTGTTATGAAAGCTCCCCCAGACACCCAGCCTGACAGGAGCTGCAGCTGGATGTTGGCTTTTCCACTGTTTGATATCGGCAGGGCTGTGGCTCTCATGAAGTTTGCAGGATCACATGGCACGGCCCCTGCTCCTTAGATCTGCTACCCACCTCCTCCCTCATCCAGCTCATTGCTCCTCTCATGCCTTCCAGCTCCCAGAAGAGTGAGTTGTCTCCTTATTCCTACCACCCTGGAGCTCACCACATCTCTGTGCCAGGTGCTGTACAAGCACAGGATCAGAGGCAATAGATGAAGCTTGCAAAGAGTGGGAGGGGGAACAACCTGCCTCAGCTCAGGGGCTGGCTGCTAATCCTGCTACTGGAAACCAGACCCAGCCACAACCCCTTTCTCTGCCATTACAAATGCTTGCTCTTCCACACTCCCTGGTATACTTGTACCCCAGGGGGCCCTTGAGGGGCATGAGGTCTCCTCCCCTGGTGCTCAGTCCCTCCACACGGCCTGCTTGGACCTTTCCAACCAGTGGCTTTTTCGAAGACTCGCATTAAAAGGACACCACGGGCAGCACCACCCAGAACCCAGGCCCATATTGCATGGAGGGTGGGGTACGTTATTCCAGGAAACAATCGAGCTGGGTCGGATGCTGTCCCTAGGCGGTTCCCCCATACTGTCTCCTCCAGTCTGATGCACACACAATAGATCCCAAATACCCGAGCATGAGTGACCAGCTCATCGCACTCCTCCCTCCCCCTCACTGTCATGCTGGGCGTTTGTGGTTTCTGTCTTCCCCACCCCAACAGGGACAAACGTGCCTGCAGCCGCAGCACACAAGGAGATGGCTGCAGGGGACCTG
>NW_005842579.1:711557-731799 GCF_000455745.1 Alligator sinensis
AGCTGCCGGGCGGATTGGGGCCGCACCCTCCAGAGAGGCCCGGGACTGGGTTCTCTGGTTTGGCAGCCCCTGATGCCCGCGGGGTGTGACGGGCCTCACTGCAGCCAGAATGAGGAGACGGATCTGGATTCTGTCCGCTAGGAGCTTCCAACAGCCCACCTCGAGTGAGGCTTATAGACCAGGCACTAGGAAAGACGCAGGACATGCACCAAGCAGTGCTCTGCACAGGCTACCTGAGTTCCAGGTACAGGCCACCCCATGTCTCCTGGGGCTGTCATTTAAGCCCGCACCAGAGAATGAATCAGACACCTCCAAAATTGGAATCATGGATCTCTAGAGCTTTAGCCAAACACCAAGCTGTGGAGGTCTCATCCTCTGGGTGCAGGAGCATATGCACAGAAGCTGCAAATGATGCATGAAGTGCAGGGTAGCTGGAGAGCCAGAGCTCCAGTAACCCAGCTCTTTCCTGCCCCTCATTCCATGCCAAGCACCTCTGTTTCACTTAAATGTGCATATTCATATCTCCGCTTCCTCAACACAAGCAGGAGGAAGCCTGGGCGTCTTAGAGCACCTGGGTCTGATTTCCACCTACAGTCACTGCACCAACCAACTGCTCAGCCCCTCTGCTAATCTGATTCAATGGCAGGGAGAGGTGGAGCGGTCTCCCAAAGGAAATAACTTCACCTCCAGCTTTTAGGACTTCCTTCCAGCCATGTGTCTGTGCATCCTGTCTGCTGGGGGCTAGATCCCCCAGCTGCTGTTGCCCCAATGATCCACTGGCTTATATGTACTCGGGATATATTTGGCATTGTCAAGGAGTGGAAGGAAAAACCCCACTGGTGTTGGACTGCAAAGGCTGTGGGGCAGGGTCTGGCTCTTGCTATAGGCACAAAGACTAAATAGTTATGCTAGTGGAAAAAGGAGTTGGGAGGAAACGTACCACAGCTCAACTGAACCTGCTGTAACCACTTCATCTGTCTGCTCTATCCCATGGTAAATGGAAGCTAATCTAGTCATTTGCCACCTATTTCATTCTGGGATAAAATCACTGCAGCTTAGTATCCCCTACCGAAGGGCAGGAGAGGACAGACAGAGCAGTTACAGAACATCAGATGTCCACTCAAAAGCAGTAAATCTCCCCCCACACACTTTGATGCAGGACAACTCTTCATCCATCCACATCCTTTGTGAGAGCACAGCAGCTGGCAAAATGTGCTCCTGATTTCAGTGGGGTTCTCTCTGCCCTAGTCGTAGCACTAACGGTCATTTAATAGCATCTCTGCTCTCAAGCCCAAGGGTCAGACAAGAAGGGCCCCATGCCAGCATATTTTGCTTTTTGCAAGGGCAAAAGAAACAGGTTCAAAATCTATCCTAATGCAGGATCGTTTCCAACTGAACACCTACTGCAGGCATTTTGGCAGGGTCTAAGCCAGTGCTTCTCAACTTTTTTAAACTCAAGGCACCCCTTGGAAAATGCCAGCACTTAGTTTCCACTGTATTTTGTCTATAGAAAAATACTAGAGTAATTCTGCTGTTGCAAAGAACACAAGAGAGACCAAAACAGGTCATTTTTAACACTCCAGATTCCTTTAAAATCTCTGGGCTTACTTTGTGAACTATGTTCGCACACTTAACAGTGCTAACACTGTGTGAAACCCTGCGGCACCTTTAAAAGGCTCTCAGGGTACCCCTGGTTGAGACTCACTGGTCCAAACCTTGTGCTGGATCCTCTGCCCAAGGCTGGGTTCCTCACAAGAAGCCTTCTAGTCACATCTGAACACAAACCTGTTGGGCAACACCTATTAATTACAGAGGGTGTTTCCAACACGCCTATTCCGCATTCTTCCAGATAGACAGCTTTGCAACAACATTTTTATCTGACAGTGAGATGAGCAGATGCCAAAATGAGTTATACAGGAAACTAACCAGCCCTGAAGTCTGCACAAGCATTTGACAGGTTTCATCTGTGTGATCCCTTTAGAGCAGACAGGTATCCTATAGCTTCCCTATTCCTTCCTAGTCCCCATCAGCTAGAAACTGATTTATGCCCAGAAACAGGATAGCTCATCTTCCTTCCAGACATCCTGGGTCTAACAATCATTTACATCAAGTTTCTTATACAACTTCTCCAAAGTAGGTGTGACTGCAATTAGCATCTACTTTATAGGCATCATTCCCTGCCCTGGCACAACAGGGCCACAGGATGAGTAAAAATCATGTCCTCAAGATCCTTGTGGATATAACAGGGGATATCCCCATTGTCCCTATACATATCCCTGGCTTCGCTTTGATCCTGCTAAGGCATTTATTTCCACAGGCTGATTATGCTTCAGTCTCAATAGGCAGGACAGTTCCAGGGAGGTTGCTCTTACCTGTGTTGTATGCCGTGGGCATGGCAGAGAAAGGCAGGCCCTGTGTCAGCAAACTCGGGGTGGCCACTGAGACGACTGGTGTGGTTAAAGAATGAGTCGCTTGTGAGACCCCTAACCGCTGCGTGTTCTGCTGCAGAAGCAAAAGGAGAAGCAGTTAGAGCCCTGGAGGGTTGGGGTTTCCAATGGCTGCTGGGTTTCTTCCACCTGCCTCTGAAGCAGTCAGCACTGGGCAGAGACAGACAGAGGATGTTTAAATTCAGGTGAGTCTGATCCAGTTCAGCAATCCCAATACACAGTGAAGTAATGGATCATGCAATGTTGCAGCACGTGAGTTAGTTTCTCAGGACACCCATGCAATCTATTGGACAAACTAGTTTTGTCTAAAATGCCTAAAAAACTCAAGTCCCTTTGGCTACCGTTGGGGAATCGAAATGCGATGGGTAAAGCCCAAGGGGATATTATACCAGAATAAGGGAGGGCGTGCATTTAAGGTGCTCTCACAATTCTGAATCACTCATGTGGGCATGGTCACTCTGGCTTGCAAATTGGAGCCACTTAAATCAGAATAAAAACAGGATCTCTTATTCCAGTTTATCAGCATCCACATAGAGCAGAACAGCTAGTTTCCCAACTGCTATTGCAGTCCATTTCCCTGTGCAAACATGCTCTTAGCAAGGCAGAGATATTGTGCTGACCCCCAGTACCTGAATGAATGTGACCCCTGTGCCCTATTTGCTAAAAATCAATGCCCACCCCAGGGACCTCTCCGATGCAGAGAGACACACTGTGCCTCTCCAAACAGTGCCCTCTTTCAAGGGGAAAGGAATCTCTTTCCCCTTAAAGCCTCTCTCTGGAGGTCCCTGAAGGCACAAAGCCCTTTCACACTGCTCTTGCAAGGAAAAAAAATGGGGGGGAAGGGGGGAGACAGATCTTGAAGTAGGCCTGAGCCCAAAATCTTATGGCAAGCAAGAATTGATCCCCAAATGCCAGGGCCATGAAACAGCAGCTTGTTTACAGCTCATGATTTCATGCTACGCCGGCTTGCAGTAAGCAACAGTCTCAGGCCCTATTCATGCAGGTAAAACCTGTTGACATTTGAATGCTTTCCCACTCCCCCATGTCACTGTAACACCCATGCAGGTTGCTAACTGTTCCAAGTTAGCAGTCATTCAAGATTATAATAGTCAGGCACATGCTCCTGAGTGAAGCTGCTTATCAGGGTAGGCTCAGTGGATGGTTATTGCTCTATGCTTTAGGAGACAGATTCTCAGTGTAAATCGAAGGAATAGGGTGGCATATCTTTAAAGACACAGCAAACCCTCTAGTAGTGCTCATGCTGTTCGACGGCTGCCAGGAGCGCACCCACTACATTAGCAGGGGCTGAAGCTGCTGGCAAAGGGTTAAGTGGATTGTGCTGCCTGACTCACGGAGGGGCAGGTGACTCATCCTCCCTGCTGTGTACAAGGAGGTGGGAGTAGCTGTTTAGAGAGACAGAGAGGATCTCGGGTGTAGGCTGGGCAATCTGGAAGGAGAGTCTGGGGAGCTGAACCGTGTGTTAGCAGAGCCAAATGCAGGCAGGAGGAGTGTTTGCACTCAAAGGGATGAGTCTGGAGCACTGCAAAAATATGGCCACCTTGCCCTGAAAGAGCTCGCAGTGCTCTGCTAAGGAAGGCAGGATCCTTAGCCCTGCTCCACAGGAGCAAAATGGGGAGCGCCAAGGAAGTCACCTGCAGGCCAGTGGTAGCTACACCCAAGGCTGCCAAGCTCCATCCACTCAGTCATGCTGCCACCTCCCCAGGAGGGAAAGCCTCCGTGCCACTCCCCTTTGAAGAACTCCCAAACCCCTGGTCCTGAGTACCCACCCCCCACACACTTTTAATGATGCCTTACAACCTTTCCTAGATGTGGCCACCCTGTCAGCCACCTGCCCTGCACCACAACAGTGTTAGCACAGAGGAGCAGTGATTGCTGCAAACAAGGTGACACTCCAAGCTGGGCAGTCATGAGAAGGAGACCAGGGGCCAGGAGACCAAACCATGCATGGAGACCAGGGTACAGGAGCAAACTCAAAGGCCAGCTACTTCCAACTAAAGCAAGCAACGAGCTTCTGAATGTGCCCAGAACCCGATCTAGTTCCTACCTCTCATTTTAGCAATAAGGGGCCGTAGAAAAACTGACACGGCTTCACTGCAGCTAGCGGGGCAGACTCAGGGGTGTAAATTGTTTTTGACATCAATGGGTTATAGCTCAACAGCTGGGTAACTCAGCTTCATAGAGGTGAAGGTGTAAATCAGGGATGCTGTTTTACACTCAGGGCAGCTACAGCCCACTAAGGTTTATGCTTTTCCCTAAAACACAGTGTCCCAGAGCCCGATTCCCCATTTCAATGCAACCTCTTGGCATTGCTAGAGTAGCATACAGGGGTAAATAAGACTTAGGATCCCTCAGTTAAACCCCAGCCCTCCAAAGTGTGTGTGTGTGTGTGTTGGGGGTAGGGGGGGGAAGGGTAGAGTTACAGGATCATCCTGACATTCGTGTTAAACCAAACAGACTCATGACATGTTGGGACACACAGACACAGCAAGGGAACTCACCAGAGCCAAGTGGTCCTCCGTCTGCATGCACAAGAACAGAAAGAAAGCCAATGGGTACCGTTATGTTGGCAGCTCTTCCCAACCCAGCACCAGAGGCTCATGGACAACAAGCGCCCTCTTTTACCATCACAGCTTTGCTGCCATAGGTGCATGGAAGTCTCTCACTGACAGCCATGCCAGCAAAGACCCCCATGGAGATGGGCACAAGGCCAGGCAAACCTGTCCTTTTCCTGGGAGAACTGATGTAAGCCAACTCTTTCGCTGGCACTGCCAGGAAAGCTCTATTAATGCTGGCAGGCCCTTTCAAGTACAGATTAGCCTAGTAAGGAAAAACGTGCCTTTCTTTTAAGTCAAAGTTAGCTAATGGCGAGTTCTTGACTGCAGAGTTAATGTGAGTTCTCACACCTGGAGTCAGCAGAGATCGCTTGGAAGTGACCATGTTGGTGATGGCGGCACCGCAAAATATTGCAGCAGAAATTCAGTTGTCAGGCAAACTTCAAGTGCGTTCACACTCCAAGCTGCTCAGGTAGATGAGAGCTGGCGCTGGAGTTGAGAGAAATGGTCCTACCTTGAGGTGTATCCCATGTCCCCCCACTAGACTGGCCAACTCTGTTTAAGGCACTGAGCATGTGGAACGTGAAGTGAATCATCCTGGTTACAACAGCATTAACTCTGCAGCCTGGCCAAACCCAATATAGCCAACACAACCTCAGACACTCATCACACCTGCCGCTGGATTCTCTTTTATCCTCAGCTTTGGTGGCAGAGAACACCCCAAAATGGTCCGTTACATTCGTTGTCCTCATTTTGGCGTCACAGGCCTCAATACATGTGAAAACCCAGGCTCCTGTACTGACATCTCCTTTAAAGCTGCTGCACGCTACCAGCATGGTACAAAGCCCCTTTCTAGCATTGCTGAGAACCTATTGTGAAGGCAGCTTTTCATCATGATGCTCTTGTTGGCGCATCACATTGCAGCTGGAAAGCCATGGGCTATTACTGGAAAATATCATGTGATTTAGAAGCAGCCTTCCTGCTTTTGGACAGGGGCTTAGACTTTGAGGTCCGGGGAGTTCTTGGGTTGCCTACTGCCTCAGAGAACAGCATCCCTAGAACAGCCCAACTCTGTGTGCATTGTGTAGTGGCATGCCATTGCTGAGAAGAGGAGGTGTATTTTCTAGCTGTGTTATATGCCCTATCCCTGGGATAGGCTGCAGTATTCTCCAGCAATGATCCATCAGCAACATCGCCGCGTGCTCCTGTTGCTGGGGAATACTGCTGTCAACCTCCAGTCTTCAGCGTCTCCCTGGAGCCGAGCGACCTGATTTCCCAAGAGACGGCAATGCGGCTGCCTCAAGAATTTCCCCGGTTGCGCTGAGCACTCACCAAATGGTGCATGAGCCCCTTGCCGCTCTGTGAGGTGATGACACGGAGGTCCGGCTTGCGGCTGTTGGCGGCGAGCTGGGCGGTGTGGGAAGGCGGCGGCGGGGATTTGGGTGGGATGATCTTGCCCAAGCTATTACCGTTGGAGACCGGGAGCAGGCCGGGAGAGGCTCTGGCACTGACGTACCCATTCCCTGCAGGGAGAGGACATGGGGAGTAAATACACGTGTGTTTGGTGCAGTGGGGAGAGAGCAGGTTCGATTCTCCATTGCCCTGTGTAGGTGTCCCTTCAAGCCAAGTCAGCCTGGGAGGGCAGGGAATTGCCCTGTGTCAGGTGCTCAGTGGTAACTTTCCATGTGTATACTCTTACTCCAGGGTAGATGAAAGCAGACCCTTTTCCACTGGGGTGCAGCAGAGTGGATCGCACTGTGTTGCATGTAGGAGCCTACACACCAGCTCCTACCACAGAGCAGTCGACACACTGTAAAGCCCTCAGCTTGGGGTCCCTGGCTTGTGTGTCCATACCCTCAGGCCAAGCTAGGGAGGCTGGAGCACAGATGAGACTTGAACCCAGGTCTCTCCAGTTCCAATTCACCACTTTCACCCCTCTCCCTCTTGGGGCTATGAAAAGACATGCAGGAGACATGACACTTCTGATTCTCGTCGCACTGAGGCCACTTTCTGACAACCTGGCAGGTGAAGCCAGCCCAAAGGACCATCCCTTTCCTTTAACGATCCCATTGCACAAATAGGAATTACATTCTTGTATCCTAATGCCCCTCTGATGATTACAGTCTCCCCAGCCTCCAGCTCCTCTTCCTCCCCAGCTCAGTTTGGAACTTTAGGAAGGAAGGAAGGAAGGAAAGCAATTTGATGAACATCAGGAAAAGAGTAATTTGGATCCGATTACTGTTCTGATGAGATTTTTCTTTTTCTTTGATATATGTGTGCGTGTGCGTGCATGTGTGTGTGTGTGTGAGTGTGCGCGCGTGCGCGTGTGTGAGAGAGAGAATAGGCCCTGAAGATAGAAAGACATTTAGCAATCACCAAGATTCAGCCCTCATATTCAGCGCCTGTTAGACTGGGAAAAATAGGTCGCTGATTGCATTATTAATCACGCCGACAATTGGACCACATCTGCATTTCGGCAGGAGGTGGGAGGCGACGATGTTGCTTCCAACATGAGGCATTCTCAGCTGAGGCCCAATTTTGTTCCTGCTGCTCCCAGGACACAGGGTGATCGAGTGCTCGGGGCAGGAAGTGGAAGTTGCCACAGCAAAGATCTGATCCCACTGGAGACCCATGGTAATTCCCCCACTGAGCCCAATCAAACGAGAGAGAATTGGGAGGGAAAAATTGGATCCAGTGAGAACGAGGTCCTGGGTGCGGCATACACTAAAGATGTGCTGTCAAATTAGTGGACCTGATCCTTGCCTGACTGCAGGAGAGTCTGGAAGAGCAGAGCAAAAACCACTGAGTTTTCTTCGCTGGGCTGGATGGTCGTGTATGCTACAGCAGCCTCAGGGGTGCTCTAATTAGAAACAAGTCCTGGCCATGACTCCTTAGCTGGCACTGGGAAAGGGGTAAGGAGCGATCCACACCTAACAGCTCCTGCATGCAAGAGAGATCACCCAGGGAAAGGATTTCACGTCTGCTCCATTTTGGGTTGCTCAGAAGTCTAAGTGCCAGCCCTGCAACCTATCTGGCCCGATATCCTGTCTCCATCCAAGGAGACCAGGTCCTACAGAGGAAGAAACACTGCAGCAAGGGACAGCGGTCTGCGAGGATGGTTTGCTCCTGACCCTAAATGTTTGCACCCCGAAACAGGAGGCTCAGGGTCTCTGCACTATGTTGGCACACGCTGTTGTGCCAACATAGTGCAGAGGCACAACCGAGGCACACGCTATTGTGCCCACGTGCCGCTCGCAAGGCCGCTGGCTTTTATGTTAATTGAAGATGAAGGTGCATAACATTTCCAGGGTGACCTTGGCTGCTGGCAGTCAGTTCCTCTTACGATGGAGCTTCTACCGCGGAGCGCGAGTGAGACACAAGGGGCCGAGGCCACGAAGGATGCGAGAAGCCCTTCTGTTTCCCAGCCTTCGCAGGGACACATGCAGAGGCTCCCATGGTAACCACCACAGCGGCATCTTGCTGGGCTGCCTCAAGCGCAGAGTGCACCGCTGCCTCCAGCAGGAGGGCATCAGCTCCACTCCAGCCATGTGTCATAGGCCCTATACTGCCTCTAAAGAGTCTCCTTTAGGCTCCAGCAGCACACATGAGACCTCATCTGTAGCCTGAAATTTCCCCAGACTGCAGCACAGCACCACGTCCTGTATGCCCACAGGAAACACAGGAAGAGACCAAAGCCTGGCCCAGGGTGAAACTCAAAGTTATCCCCAAGACATCTTGAACTCTGTGTCCACTCTGAGAAAAAGAACAGCGATCCCCTCTTTGCCAGCTTCCCCCCACATGCAGCCACCTGACATGCATCTAGGTGTTGATGCAAGCCAAGGGGCTAGGAAGGGGCTGGGGGGAATGGAGGGGGAGCAGCAGAGGCTGACGGGGGCTGCAGGGCCTGCCGCTCGCCCGCTCCTGCTCCCCAGAGCAGCTGCAGGAATGTGAGGAATGGCTCGGTGACGTCAATCCTGACCTTCATGAAACCTGCCAAGCTGGAAGCTGGAGCGGCTGCTCCCAACAGCTGACGTGGGGGCTGCAGGGAGGTGGTGCTGGGGCTGGAGGCTTGGAGAGGGGGGGAATAGAAAGTGACAGGGCTTGTCCCTGCCAGGTGGGGGTGGAGGGAGAGCAGCAGCAAACTCCTGACACGGATCTTGGGGGCTGTCATGTCCTGGGGATGGGCTCTGCTCCCAGGAGCTGCAAAGGTACACGATGGAGATAAGACACCTGCCCTGGGCCCCCTTCAGCCCTCACAAGCCCAAGCATACACAGCAGAGCATAGGTGTGTCAGGGCATGGTGCTACAGGGATTTGCACTGCAGCTCATGGGTTACAGGTTGCCATAAGCCACAGAGGCTGGAGGAAAGGGAGCGAAAGGGTTGGAAGGATCCTCTCTCCATTGGAGAGAGTCCAGTGAAGGGCAATGAAAATGGTTTGGGGGTTGGGGAACATGACTTATGAGAAGAGGCTGAGGGAACTGGACTTATTTAGACTGGAGAAGAGAAGACCAAGTGGGGATTGTATAGCAGCCTTCAATTCCCTCCAGGGTGGTTGCATAGAGGATGGAGCTGGACTGTCCTCAGTGGTGGCAGATGACAGAACAAGGAGCAATGGGCTCCAGTTGAAGCAAGGGGAGTTTGTTGGATATTAGGAAAAACTCTCTCACTAGGAGGGTGATGAAGCACTGGAACAGGCTACCCAGACAGGTGGTGGCATCTCCATCCTTGGTTTTTAAGACCAGGTTTGACAAAACCTTGGCTGGGATGATGTAGTTGGGGCTGGTCCTGCTTTGAGCAAGAGGCTGGACTAGATGTGACCTCCTGAGGTCCCTTCCCACCTCATTTTCTATGATTCTAGCAGCTTCCTGAGCTGTCCAGGTTTGGGGCTCCAGTTTGGCTCTGTTTAAAACACACATTGAGATCCAGGATCATATTTTCATATGGACAGTGTGATCCAGGCTCAGCTACAACAGCACTACATAGGTCATTAGCCCCTTTCAATACCTGCCTTCTCCCCCACACAGAGGTAAAGATTGGGAGGGTAATCTGGGCTTCTTATTAATACCAAATCATGGCCTCTTATTCACATCCTGCCTTAACCACACTTTGCTGCCCCAAGGAGGAACTTGGACCATTAAAACACACAATAACTCTGCTGAGTTCAGGCTTGGTCTCACTTGCATCACAGCAGCTGTGGGTTCTTACTAAAGCCTAATACCACGTCTGCTGTCCCTGCTGCACCCTGCTAGGGGCTTCACAGACATCTAGTGAGAGGCAGCTGTTTGCAGCCCAGTCTAAAACACCGTCCTCCCCCGCAAAAATGTGTTAACCTGAAAGCTCAAGTTCCCCGACACCTGTACATGCGGTTACAAAGAGGATGGAACTAGACTCTTCTCAGTGGTGGTAAATGATAGAACAAGGAGCAATGGTCTCCAGTTGCAGCAAGGGAAGTTGAGGCTGGATAGTAGGAAAAACTCTCTCACTAGGAGGGTAGAAAAGCACTGGAACAGGTTACCCGGAGAGGTGGTGAAATCTCCATCTTTGGAAGTGTTTAAGACCCAGCTAGACAAAGCCCATAGCTGGGATAAGATAGTTGGGGATGGCCCTGCTTTGAGGGATTTGGAGATAGTCCTGAGGGTCCCTTCCAACCCCAATTGTCTATGATTTCTAATGCCCAGCCCCAGATCAGCAAGCAAGGAGGCAAGAACCCTTATTTTATAGCTGGGTAAACTGAGGAACAAACAGAGAAGGTGAGGTGACTTATCCAAGGTTTCCCACCAGGCCTGGGGCAGTAGTGGGCATAGAACCCAGGTACTGGGAACAGAGCCTGTGCACTGCTCTAGCCACTAAGCCACACAGCCTGCAGGGATGGAAAAAACAGCACAGCTTCTCACTCACCCACGGGACTGGGGCAGGCTCCATTTGTGTTGTTCAAGTCTCCCCCAAGCATCGCCCCTAGAAAACAATCAGAACCAAGTCAGTTAGGAATCTGGTCTAGGGGGCACAATGGTGCTGGACCAGGTAGCGGGACTTCAGCAGCAGCAGCAAGTCCAAAAGCTGGGCTGCGTTCCCAGGAGTGGGTTTGGAAACAACACAGATCCAAGACCACATGCAATGGGGATGAGCTGTGCAGCACAGAAGCCCACTGCCAAGCTTTGGAAAACACTGTGGCTCCAAGGCAGAGAGCGCGATGCCTAGCAGCAGGGCTGGAAACAGGATCTGTCATGCTGGCATCTGCAGAGAGTGGTTACAACAAGCCTCCCGCAGCTCTGGGACAGCTGGGAAGTGCTCCTTCCCACTGAGAGCAGGGAGAGCCATTCCCAGTTCTTTCCCAATAAACTGCACCCTTTTTTCCTTCTTGTAACAAGACTTTTGGTGTCTGCCGGATGTACTCGGGATTCTGAATGCTTTGCTCATACCTCAAGCCTGTTAATTTTGCCACCAGTCCCCACTCACACATCACAGATGAGAGGGAGCTGGGAAAAGAACCCAGGAGTCCAAATTCCCAGTCCGCTACCGTAACTACTGGTGCACACCCCTCTTCCCCCAAACTTGAGAATTTAAACCATTCATCTATGTCATGCAAGTCAGACAGACACTTGGCTGAGATGGTTTAGTCAGGGCTGACCCTGCCTAGATTAGATGTGACCTCATGAGGTCCCTTCCAGCCCAGCTTTCCCATGATCCTAAGATCTGCCTTCCCAGTCCCCTGATCTCATCAACAGACAGCTGGGAAAGGCTGGCATTTCTCTTGGGCAGTCCCGCCTGGCGCAAACACTCACCGGCACTGGCTGGCCTCTGTGGCAAGCCTGGGGACACGGTGTTTCTCTGCAAAGTGGGCTGCTGAGGTGAGAGGAGCCGCGGGTCCGTCAGCGAGGAGGTCACAAGGGACTGGGTCACTAAGGAGCTCCCGGGGTTGCTGAACTGTAGCGTGTTCTGATTGGTCACGGGAACCGTCACAGGCATGGCAAAGTTCGGCGCTGGCACTGTGGACTGAACAGAGATGGGGGGTGTGAGCCAGAGGCTGTGCTGGGGGAGGACAGGGACAAGGGGGAGCTTTGCTGGGAGTTATTTGCTTTGCCAAGGAGCAGGCAGCTGTTAGGTGTGCTGACACCACACAAAACATCCCCGAGTCCTCCACCTGTGATGACGACCGAGGCCAGAGGAGACCAGACCCAGTTCATTTCTGACCCGCTCCTTGTGGGGACTTGCTCTCCCCAGCCCTATGCAGCCCCTCATGCCTGCTGTGGTTCCTCTGCTGCAGGACAGGCACCTCATGAAATGAGGGACCCCAACGCACCATAAGAACAAACCACTGCCCCATACACACCAGAACGCATGTTGCTTCCAGGCAGGCAGAGAAGAAGGAGCAAGAGGTGCCCACGAGGACACCATCAAAGCCACACTGCCTTGCAACCAGCTGCTTGGCTTTGTCTTCTGTTGTTTACTACAGGGAACGCTTTACGTACCACAGGGGTTAGCAAAGCATGTTAGAAAGAGCCCGCCGAGGGAGCTGGGCATGACTCAGCCCATCAAAGGGAAGCCAGAGCATGGTGGTCT
The DNA here is from genome assembly GCF_000455745.1 of Alligator sinensis. NCBI lineage: Eukaryota > Metazoa > Chordata > Crocodylia > Alligatoridae > Alligator > Alligator sinensis. The sequence goes on from NW_005842579.1 coordinate 724,139, forward strand.
TTGCGTAAGCAAGACCCACAACCACAGGGTTGATGCTGCTAAGAGGATGAATGGAGCTGACCGGGCCAGGCCCTCAGCTGGGGAAAAGGAGCACAGCTCCCTTAAAGTCAGCGGGGCACCCTGATTTACTCTAGCTGAATTATGCTCTGCTTACTGCAGCCGAGGCTTTCTCAGGGAGGCCTGTGGAAAGAGCCTGTTTGTACCACCTGGAAGTGTAAACCCCTGGAGAACTGTTCATATCCAAAACCACTGGTTCTTCACATGTGCTTGTTGAAAGGGAGAGGGTCTGTACCAATATGCCATGAGAAGGAGCTCAAGAGAGCTCCCATGGACAACACTGCTGGGCCTGCCACAAAGCTGGGTATCTCCTGCAGTTGCGCTACGGGGAAGTGTGGGGCTAAGACAGTAGTCCCCCACCTTGGACTTCCAAAAACACCAGGTTCAACTCCTGGCTCTGCTACAGACACCACCAGACCTCAGATAAGTCACTTGTGTTTCAGTTCCCCAATCTCAGGAAGCCAGAAGAGTCCCTCTAACTCTCAAGACCTTCAGGTCCATTCTTAATAGGTGTATGAGACACAACAGGTACACGGTGTCTAGCCGGGGTTTGTTGCTGCTTGCAGCAGACATGATAAAATGCAGGGCCTTGTCTTTAAAGGATGTGAACCATTAAAGTCAGTGGTGCTATGCTGATTTGGGCCAGCTCAGGATCCAGCCCACGCCCTGGGATTTCTTTGCAGGGGAAAAGGTCTCTAGCAATGGAAAGTGCCGAACACTTCATACCCTTGACCTTGGCCCATTACAGAGAGGGGCCTAGGGTGGTTTTTCCCAGTAGGTACAAACTGAGGAGGAGGAAATTTGAATCTAGCCAGGTGGAATTTTTTTGCTTCTGGAGAGGGCAGGGATTTGCTCTCTGGAAGCAGGGATTTTCTTTCCCTTTCGACAGCACCAAGCACAAACAGACCGTTCTTGGTTCCAAAATGCATTGCCACTCAAGCCACAGAACAGCACCCGGCTGCGCTAGGCACCGCACAAACCCAGAACACAAAGGATCTGAAGAGTTGATCTCAGACTGGCTCGCAGCACTCCCGAAGTGCTGCTTTGCTTCACAGAGGCAAGGCAGAGAGAGGTCCTGTTACTCCATGCACACAGCTGCTGCCATTGCTGATGGCAGAGTCGGTGATGAGAGCCAGGGTCTGCCCTTAGGAAGCAGAATCATGCCTATTTCAAGGTCCTTCAATCCCAACTTGAGAGTGCACCACCCATCTGGGTCCCTGTTAAAGCCAGACTGTCGAGATTATCTTAACACTCTTTCTTATACCACTAATTTGCTTTTCATTAATGAGGCCAGGCACCTGCTTGGAGGCTTTCCCAGGGCTTTGCTAAAGCCCCATTTTAATTGTATCGGGCTTGGAAAGTCAGGTGGTTTCACCATCTCTCAGCTTTGCTAGGACCCTTTTGCTAAGTGGCCCCTTGGTGCAGGACAGGGACACGACAGCAGACGGTTGAGCCCTGGCTCCTTTTGTTCGAGGGTTCACAGCCAGGAAAGCTCCCCAGTGCCACCCACCTCTTCCCATCAAAGGTCTCATCAGGACCCAGCAGTGCCAGGCAGCAGCAGGGCACAAAAAACGTTCCCCACCCCCAGCCTGAGCCCTTGCACTGCCTTGACTTGAGCCATTGCACTATAAGCTCTCCAGGGAGAAAGACTCTTTCTGAATCAGTTTCTCATGAGTACCAAGGGCCCTTAGCACAGCTCTGAAATGGATGCAGCTGTAATGTTGCAGCCTCCCTTATGCTGCCCTCAAAGGGGGTTGACTGGGAACGAGCTCCAATGTGTTTGAACCATGCCCCTCCATGTGTGTGTAAAAGAGAGAAGAGAGAGAAAGTGGGAAGGAAGGCAGGATAGACAGACAGATATGCCAGGATAGATAGATATGCAGGTGCTACATCTTTTGGTACACATGGGAGACCTGCAAAGCTGAGCCCCGGACCCTCTTCTCTCTCTCCATTTGCTTCAAGGTCTTTCGATCCTTCCCCCATGACTGAGTGCTCCTGTCCAAGCCCGCAAAGGGTCGTAGCACCTGAGCCCCCTCCAGCCAAGGACACAGTGCTGGGGCACTGGGGCTGCAGGGCCAGGTTATGGAAAGCAAAGGGGTCAGGGTGAACGCAGCTTGCACAACAATCCCAAACCCAGGGTTGGTCAGGGTGGGGAGAGGAGGGGAGGGGAGCTTATGAATCAACCAAACGTCAGTGCCTTCCTTTTACCAGGGAAAGCACATGTCCGTGGCACTCTGAACACCGCGCCAGTATCTACCCGGCCATTTCCCCCAGCAGAGGAGGCAGGTGGGTTAGTTCTCATCACACCAAACCAGCTGGTTAGAGAGAAAAGCATCTGCTCCAACTACACATTCCTCCTGCCTCACTCATCCCCGGGTCCTCAGGATGGGGGTGGGATGCTAGGCCTGACTGCTCGTGGGATGCTCTCGACTGGAAGGTCTCTGGGGCAGAGACTGGTAAGAATGGGAGCTAGTGGGATGCAGACCCTAAGTGACCAAGGGAGCCTCATTCTTCCATTTCCCTGATCCTGGATGATCTTTGACACCAGGGCAAAGGAAGTGCAAAATGCTGCCAGTTCTGATCTGGCAGGGCTCTGTCCCCACACCTGGCTGCAACTCCAGAGGCAGATCAAACCCTGCACTGATTTGGGGCTGGGGGGTGAGTGGGACCAGCTTTGTGCTGGTGTAAAAGGACTGCACAAGGTGCATGACAATCAGGCCAGGAGGGGCTGGCATGAAGCTGGCACGGGGAAGCCCAGAGAACCTCCCGCTCTGAGCCCAGCACCAAGCAAGCTGATGGCCAAATCCCAGCCAGATCCACTAAGGCAGGGCCAGGCCCTATCAGCTAAACCTTCCTTAACTCCAGGTTTTGTGGCCTGATTTTCTAAGATTTCTCCTCTTTGGCAGCAAATGTAGGGCTTTCAAAGAGGCACAATTCCAGTGATGCCCACTTTCAGACCCGTTTATATTGTCCCGGGGGCCTGCTAGAGCCTCAATCTTGGTCACAGGCTGAGGTTTCATTCCTTTCTAAGCATCAGCCCGGTGACGGAGACCTGACAGAGCCAGGGTCCCATTCATGTAAGGCTCCTTAGAGTGTAGCTACCTGTTTTAAGTCTCCCTGAATGCCAGAAGAGTGGCATTAAGGACGAAGGAGGTGCAGGAAGACTATTCACCCTGTTTTCACAGGAGCAAAGTCTCAGGAGAAGGCACAAGAACAGAAGGGACGATTCGGGAGTGTTTCTGCTACATCCATCCCTGGGAAATCAGCTTCCCTTTCTACTCCCTGCCTGACCAAGTAGCTAATCCTTCTGAAGACTGGCTCTCTTGGACAAATGGATCCTTTGTGACATCCCCTTCCCTTGACACAAATCCCTTCTGGCACTGTCCTGATGCCACCTCAGGGCTGGCGCTGTGACCGGAGGCTAAAACCTCCTGGGATTTGGGCCACTTCCACCAGCTGCACTGGACGGATTGTGGATTTGTGTGGATTTAATGTGAGAGCAAACCAGAGTAGATCCAGACCTGGGTACAGCGAGACCCTTCCCTTATGGAGGCAAAACTCCCCAGGAAGAAGAGTTTGCTGGATTAACAGCACCAGGATTTGACCCGAGGTTAGCAGCAATGGGACTGGATTTGAAGCTCTCTAATTTAACTGGAAGTTTCAAGCCAGATACCTCAACTCCTCTATATTCCTCACACTTAAAGGTAGCATGATCTCACCTGCACTGAGATGACGACAGTGGTACCACTCCCCTCCCATGGGAGGAAATTACCATATTTAATGACATACCACACCCCTTTCCCCCAAAAAAGTTAGCAATCAAAAATTGGGGGCATGTCTTAAATGAGGAAATCCATTCCAAACCATTTGTTTAAAGGAAACACCTTTTTTTTTTTAAATTCATTCAGCCTCCCAGACACAAGGCACTCGTCTTATTTGGGGGGCACATGGTATGCCAGCATATACAGTATGTTGGTTGGAAGGTGGTAACACCATGCACAGCTCATTCTCAATGCAAATAACTGAGTAACACATGCCTTTAAGTTTAATTGTGTCTATACTGGGGGATATGCTGGGATAAGTATATCAGTGCTAAAATAATAGCTCTGTTGGTAAGTCTTCTGATCTCAGAGCTCACCCAGCTGGCACCATCCAGGACCCTTCACCTCTGATTGATGCTCATTCTAAGACCTGACATAAATAGCCTGGGTGGGTGCTAGAAGTATAGCTGGGACTGTGCTGGAGGGAGGTGGATATTATAAAGGGGCTCTTTCCTCTCACTTTAAGGCCCCTTTGCACTGGCAGAGCAGGCAAGAGGGGTCTTAGCATCACTGGGCCTGTTTTTAACCATTAGGCAACATCACCTCCTAGTGCATCCCTAGCCCTGGGTTTGCTGCATCGGATGGGAGCAAACAAATGAGGCACAGCAAGGCTCTGGGAGCAAAGCCATGCAAATCACTACCTTTGCATACTAAGTGCTAAGTGTCCATCAGGGTGCAAGGGGGGGGCAGCAAAAAGGGGGGTTGCAGGCTACCAGCTACTCACTGCGAGCCTGTAACTCTGCATCATTTTATCAAACTCCTCATCAATCTTTTTATATTTCTCCTCCGTCTGTGGGGTCAGTGCAAACACTTCGTCCCCTTCTGGGCTCTCGCACTCCCTGTGCTTCTTGTTCAGCGCCTGTGACGTTCAGGGTCGGGTGGGGGGGAGGTGGTGGGGAAGAGGGTTGTGGGGAAATCGAACAAAAGAAAAAAAAAAAAAAAACACATAATGAAGGTTTCTGGCCAGAGGGGCACAGTACTTACACCATAGCGCTTGAATAGGATGTCCAGGTCCTCGCTGGCTTTGCGGTATTTGTCCTCCATCAGGGGGCTCTGGTCGATGGAGTCTTCTCCGTCAGGCTCCGGGCTGTCACAACCGTTAAAACCTTTCTTTCTTAACGTCTGAAAACACAACCGGGACAGGTTGAGACCTAGGCTGGAATGGGATAATGGGGGGCTGGTGGTGTCCGGGGCTGAAATGGAAGGAGGGGAATAGGGTGATGCCTTTACCGCAGACCTGGTCAGGGAAAGGAAAGGGGTGGGGGAATCCTAGAGTTCTGCAAACAGGCATCAAACATGCTTAAAAAACTTGGGGGCGGGGAAGGAGAGCATGACAAATCCAACAGCAGAACCTTTGGGCAAACCTCATGATGAATCAATCCAACAGCACGGATCTGCAAATTCGGAGGGGGGAGGAAATCCCATCTTAAATGACCAATATTCACAATATTTTAACCGGCTCTGCTCCCCAACTAAGGGAGATATCTGGACCTTGGCTACACCAGGTTCCTCTTACCCTCAGACAGACACTGGGGTCTCGACTTCTTCCCGCGTCCAGTTTTGCTATTGATTTTCCACCTCGGTCAAATCACAGAGGTTTTCTGGATTTCTGTGCAAACTGGACGTATGGGCAACCTGTTCCTATGGTAACACCCTTCTCTACTGGCAGAGGGATGGGAATGAGGATCCCTCTTGCAAGATCTAACCAAAAAGAACAGCTCCCCCCACCCCTCCACTCCTGACCCTTTTCTCTACACAAAAGTAACTAACTCCCTTAGCCCAAGATCCTGCAGGCTTAACAGGATTTAACAACATCCAATTATGGGCCTTGTTCCCATTTCAGCTAAGGATCTGGCCCAAGGGATTTGACTAGGATAACGGAGAGTAAAGCACAATCCTGGGACTGAGACAAGGAATTCCACCGACTTCAAACGATCCATTCACATCAGGACTGAATTTGGTTCCGTAGCTCAAACTCAGATGCAAAAAAATCTATTCTCCCCACAATTCCCAGGATGACAATGATGGAGAACGGGAGAAATAAGCCCTGGTGCTATTTATTCTCCCATTAAGACACAAACAATGACTTGTCCCCAGCGAAATGAGTGGGTGGAATGTGGTTTTGTTTTCTTTTTAAGGCTGTTTTAAATAGATGCAAGGGTTTTGCTGTAACATGCAGTGGAGTCTGCCAACCTCAACACAATAAAACTGTATTAAGCAGGGAGGCTGGGTCTGCAGGACTACACAGGGTATAGGCTGCGCAGGGATAATCCCCTCGAACTGGAAAGCCAAACATGGCCACGTTTCTGGTTGGCTGGTCGCCCAACTCGTATCATAGTGGGGTTGCAGCTCCAAGTTAGGTTCAGAACTACTCACATTGGCATCAGCAGCAACACCCCTGAAGACTCCTTGGATTTACACCAGAAAAACTTGAGGAATTGGTCTCAGGCGTGTTTAGCAATTCTCTACCATTCTGCTGATAGGGATTCATTGTCCTTAGAGCCGCAAGACACCAAATGCCCCCAAAATGGGCTGGATGCCTCCCCTCTTTCAATGACCTTGTTACGTACAAACCCGGCACCTCAGAGGTTATCGAGATCAGGACCTGAAGAATGCACGTTGAGTCAATCGAGTCAAAATGCTGCAGGCAGGGAGGAAACACAGCCTAGGATCATCGGTTTCTGGAAAGCAGCATCAGCAAAGCCATTGACGACGGACCGAAACCGGAGGGGGAAAGGATCCAAACCAGATGGCTGGTCCGAAGCACAATAGGGATCTCCTTCTCCCCAGTTTGTCAGGCCAACAGCACTGCAGATGCAGAGGCATTTTGGGGGGCTCCTCCTCCAAAAGTGGCAAGCTTACAGTCTGTCATTGGCTTCACTGCTACCAATACCTGAGCAAGTAAGATTAACCCTGCAAGCCTGCTATATCACATCTCCTAAGAGCAGAGCGGAGAGACTCGGGAAGGCTTCTGACAGCCTGGCAATGCCAAGGCCTTGGCACGAGGGCACTACACTCCACCACTGGGTTCACCCACCAGCTTTTTCCCAGCACAACTGTTTTGCTTGGAGGTAGGAGACCTCCACTAGTAAAAAAACCTGGCCTGGCCCTTGTGGCACTGCAAGGAAGGTGAGTCATCCCAAGCAGTTATTTTAGTCCCCTTCCCCCACGGCAACAGCTCCATTACACCAATGAAGCTGCTACCCCACAAGGGCACTTGTATCACTTGCTGGGTGCAAATTTGCCTGTGTAAACAAGTTTGTCCCAGAAAAAAGCTCACAAGCCTAGTCTGGGACAGGCCCCCCTGGGTTTTAGTACACAACCTGAATTGCCAGACCTGCTTTCTACCCCAACACCTTCACCTGCTGGCCCCCCAGCCGTGACGCAGCGGGGATTTGCGCTGTTTGCTGGACACCCAGCCGTGACGCAGCGGGGATTTGCGCTGTCTGTTGTAAGAACCTGGATAATTTTGTACAGAAAGTTCCTCTTTGGCGTCGGGCAGCCAGTTTACAGATTGCATTACACATGCACATTTAATCACTGTATTTTCAAAATACCAGAAGCAATTAGGCGTTATTATGGAGCCCTCCCTTGCCAATTCTTTTTTTAAAGTCAAAGCTACAAAATTTCCTGGAAGTCTTGGTCTCTTCCCATGCCAAATTCCACAGAGGGGGGGAAAAATAATAAAAATGAAAAGCCTTGAGAATTCTCCCCTTGTCTTTCCCAGAAGAAAGGCATGTATCTGCTTCCAGGTCAAGTTTTAATTTGGAGAGGCTCTTTCCC
>NW_005842579.1:731848-741073 GCF_000455745.1 Alligator sinensis
CCCTACACTGTAAGCTCTGGACAATACAGGTTTATAACAGAGCTGATGGTGTTGTGGGCTGTATCAGTAACTCTGACTGTAAGTTTTCTGGGGCACAAGCTTTTTCTGCTCTGTATTGGTACCGTGCTGCATTGCTGTATTGGTACTGTACTTTTGCTATTGCAGTACAAATGATGATAATGACAATCCAACAATCATAGGAAAGTAGGGCTGGAAGGGATTGCTGGGGGTCATCTAGTACAACCCCCTGCCTGAGGAAGGATCCTTCTCATCCAAAATGATCACTATTGATAAGTGAAACAGTCAACCTTGTCCCACAACTACATAGGCAAAGCAAAAGGACAGCAGCAGCCAGTGTCGCGGGTTGCCAAAATATGCTCCAAGACAGAGGGCTGTGACCCCCACTAGTCAAGAAGACAAAAATCCCAACACTCTGTACCAATCTGGCCATGGGGTAAAACTCCTTCCTGCCCCAAATGCAGCAATCGGTCTGACCTTGAGTGGAGGGGCAAGCCCCTCTAGCCAGGAACCTCCAGGCTGCAATGTTCAACCCAAACCCATTCTTCTCCCTGGGGTTTTCTAATTGGGTCTGAAATTTTTCATAGCAGGATAAGGGTTTGCTATAACAGATCTTTCTCTTCTGGTTTGGGAGGAAAGACAGAGCTAGAATGACATGGTGGGCCTCTGTAACCAGCAATGACTAGAGATCTCACCCCATTTAAACTGCCTTGTTCCGCAACCAGTGACTGGGAAGGTAGGGGTTGGATGAGGAAGGCAATTAATTTCCTTCGGGGGTGAGGTTAAAGTAACTGGCTCCTGTATACAAAGGTGAAATGGAAGATCAAATCCATGTGGATTACTCAAAGAGATGATCTTGGCTCTAGCTGGTGTCTCCCTTAATGAAGTCAAATCCTTTCAAGCACCACAGCTCTCCACCGACCTACACTGTATTTTCTCACATACGACGCGCCCCTAGATGAGACACTGCACCTTGTTTTTGAAAGGCACAATGAAGACAGGAAAAAAAAAAGATCTTTCCTTGTAATAACTGAGTGACTGCATCTCAGGAGTAGAGCCTGCTCCCCCTGTGAACGGTGTGCAGACTTCACTTCTGCTTTTGTCTGGTATGTAGCAGAAACTACTCTTACCGTATTTCTCACATATAATGCACACTCCAATTTCCAGCAGCTGGGTTGTTTTTTTAAAAAGTGAGTGTTGTCTATGGTAAAATATGGTATTCTTGCCACTCGTACACAGAACAAAGCTGCGGATGGAAGGGGAAGGGGAGACCAATGTTCAAACCAGATCTCCCCCGAGTCTGCACTTGAGGATGCTCTGGATGCTTTGCTGCAGCAAAACACACAAGAGGCCTTCAGCCAAGGGCAAATGAAAGCTCTCAGGGCAGGGCAGGTGCGGCGGTGCCATCTGCGACCTGCTGGAGACTAGAGGTGTGCCTCCCATTAGCTCTTGCTGCAGAAGACCAGTCTGCTGGGGCAGCAGCTCTGCCCTGGGAAATGCCATGTGCATCTAGGGCAGCTAATCCAAAGGCCATGTGGAACGTAGGCTGCAGATTCTTTAGCGCTTGCTAATCCCCCTCGCAGCCCTCTCTGGCCCTTGAGCAGCTTGGTCGGGGGAAGGAGGAGGCGGAGGGGAAGGAGGAGGGGAGCCGTTTCGGGAGCATGGCCGCTTGCTTTCCAACTGGCAGCAGGCGCGGATGACAGGCTGCCCGGCAGGACGGAAAGTACCATAGTGTCACCCGCTAGAGTGCTGACAACAGTCAAGGCTGGGAACAGGCTCTGGGTCATGCTGCATCACCTGACCAGGATGCCACAGACACAAGGATAACGCCTGGGAGCAAGGATCTGGGGGGGGCGGGGGGGCAATTTCTTGTCCCAAAAGCCCTTTTGGAAGCATATCAAACAGATCTTTTGATCTCTCCTTTCTCCCCCTTTTCCTTCCCTCCACTCCCTTTCTAGTGTGGGAAAAGAAGGGAAAGGGGCTGGGGGAACAAAACCTGCCTGACCTATATCAGGAGTCCCCTTTAAATTTCATCCTCCTACAATTATTTTTCTGGGGGGAAAGATTCAAGCAGGATGAAAACCATTAATTCCATTGCACATTTTTAATGGGAAATAAAAACCTCCCTTTTTTCCCTGGGTCACACCTGAGCCATCCCTGCTCTGCCTACAAGCACTCTCCCCTTGAAGCTCTCTGCTCCTCAATTTTATAGCCCCAAGAGCTTTCCCAGCCTGCCTTGCTCTTAAAGGGACAGCTATCCAACTCAAGGATGGCTAAAAAGGAAATACCAAGCATACGAGAGGCGGAGGAGTTCAGGCAGGATGCGGTCAGCTCCTTCTAAAAAGGAGGGAGATGTTAATCTAAACCATCTCAAAGCCTGGGAAAGTTTGCCTCCAGTTGAAAAGTCAAGTTCAGCCTCTGCTCTGCACCTGGAGGAAAGGCTTGTCTCTCCTTGATGCCAAAGCAAGGAGGAGTGCAAAATGTTGCCCTTGGGAATGGGTGGAAAGGCAGGGAAGAGCCAGGCCTTGTTAATGCAGGAAGGAGCAGGAGGGTGGCAGTGTGACTTCGAATACTTCTGAGCATCCAGGTTGCAGGATTTTTGGTTGTAGTTATGTTGGTCTTGCTTGCAAAAAACTTGCAAAGAACTTTGTTCCAACTACTCAGTTGGTTTAATAAAAGATATCACATCTACCCAAAGATCCTTGCCTCTCTGAGCATCCAGGCCGGTGTTAGCCCTGCTCCAGTCCAAACCACGAACCCTGACCTGGCACATCAGCCAGACAGCAAGGAAACCAGAAGCGACAGCCGGGAGCACAGCCAGCGTGCACGGGTTCAGCGAGCACGTGGCTGCCCGTGTGCCCGTGTCCCCGACCTGATTCAGGAACCCCTCTTCTGCATCACGAGATCTGAAAGCCTGGGAGGATGCTAAGGCCCGGGGCATGCCGCTAACACCGTGCCCTGCAGGACGTGGCTGCTTCACGGAGGCAAGCGAAATGCTGGCAGCATTTCTAGCTGCAGTGGGACGAGGCATCGGTGTCGGCTTGACTGAAAGAAGCCTCTCTCCAGGCTTAATTAGCTGGTTTAAAGAACCATTTAAGTTAAACAGGAACTGCTTTCTTGTGCAGACGAGGCCCCTGCTTGGCTTTTCCTTAGGTGTTTATGGAAGGTAACCCCAAAGTTAATGCAGCTAAGTGAGGGATCTCCAGCCCCCAGCAAGAGTCTTGCCCTGACCCAGCCCTGGCCCAGTGCACAAAGCCCTTGGTCACCAGATCTGCTCTGTGCAAACAGGAGACTGCTGAGAGCCTTACAGAGGCCCCTTGCCCTGCTGCTGGCATTTGTGTGCAAACAGAAACGGGGGCTTGTCACTGTGACCCCGTGAGAAGTCACAACGGGAGTCCGTCTCTAATATGCCAAGTGCTGGGGAACATGATTCTCCATTAAACGTTTGTCACGGCTGGAGAGAGACAGGGCAAGGGGGGGTTTGTGCTTCCTTTTAGGGCCATCCCTATGCAAGTCAGAGCAGCCTTGGGGCTGTTCTACCTTGCTCTTGGCTTTCCATCACCCCCCCAAACCCAAGGAAACAAGAAAAAGCAGGGTGCTCCACCCACTTGCCAGACTTTAGGAGCTGGGAACAGAACTGAAGTCTATGGGTCTATGCTGTGCTGTGAAATCCCTCAGGAAACTGTTTCTATCCACTTTATGGGCCCCTTCCCTGCAAAAGCAGCTAAAGGATCCAGTGTCCCCGAGACTCCTGCCAGGAATACGTCCCCTGAAAGAGCAGAAGCAGCACAAGGTCAGACCTCATTAACATATCACCCAGCTCAGGACCTCCCCTGTTCACAGGTTCAATTGCACGTGCACGTTGGCTCAAAGTCATAGACACACACACCTGTTCATTCGACATGCATGCTCAAATTCACATGCACACACTCACAGGCACATGCATATGCACACGCACGCACCTCCCCCCGTGACTGACACAAATGCAAGCCCCACTTATATTCCCACGCTCACTGATGCAAGCACACGCATACACACACACCCAAGACTGACAAATGCAAGCCTCACTCATATTCCCACACTCACTGATGCAAACACACACACATACACACACCAATTGCTTCTCCTCACACACAAGTACTCGCACATACACTCATGCTTGGTTGCTTCACAGCTCCTTTCTTGCAGCAGATCCCAGACTAAATCAACACCTCTCCCACAACCCAGCCCTCCCAGGCAGCTGCCTGTCTCTCCTAGCACAGAAGAAATGGCCGTCTGTCCTCCTTGGAGACCCAACGCAGCCACCAACTTTTGGCTCCCAACCTGCGTGTCCCAATCTGTCATTAGCTCAGATTCCCTCAGCCACCAGAGCAAACGGCATCTGAAGGGGTGGGGTTTAATTGCAGAACAGAGAGGAAAGCACAGCAGATGCTGCAGCCAGGTGAGACTGATGGGCAGGTGGGGAGAAGAGGATATGAAGCATTTCCATTTGTAGGGGAGCTCTGTGTTGGACAGCAAGGTCACACAGCTAGTGCAAAGGGGAGACAGTCCCCCAGTGACCCCGGGGGATATTCTGCTCAGGTCCTAGTGATGCCACCAAGCAGTTGCTAAGTCCCCTGCAATGAGGTTATTGACACTTATGAAAATTGGGCCTCATTGTGCAAGGTGCTGTACAGAGAGACGGTGCCTGGACTGAACAAGTGGGAGGGGAAACTGAGGCACCAAAAGAGGAAGCGATTTGACCACCATCATACTTCAGAGCCAAGTGGAGAGCCTCGGCCTCCCAGCATCAGGCACTAAGCACTAGACCATATGACTTTTCCCAAAATGGAGGGGAAGTATTCCTTTCCATCTGCTTGGGCAGTCAGAGAGGGATCCAGCGCAGAAGAGCCAAGAGTAGGTCTCTGAGCCCAGAGGCTCAGTAAACCTCAACATAAAACCCACCTCTGTCATGCATCCCCACCAGCTGACGCTCTTGCCAGCAACATCTAAAAGCCCAAGTTTTCACCCAGCACTGCCCAGCCAATGCCTGAATCCAAAGCACATCAAACCACCCATCAGAGCCCTAGCCCAGCACAAGAACCCTCCAAACCCTGCTCGATGGAAATAGCAGAATGGACACAGATCAGGGCCCTTCTCACCAGCGAGGAGAAAACATCATTGGATCAGGCCGCAAATTAAAGAGGTGGCATCCCCTGGGCTTCAAAGAGACCACAAAAGCATGGCCCTCAGCTGGAGTGAGCTGCCACAGCTGTGTTGAAGATGGATCATATCCTTGATGGAACAAGGATCCTTGCGGGTAAAGGCAAAGAGCTGGCTTGAAGTAAGGTCAGAGGAAAGGCAGGAGACCTGACAATCCTTGGCTGTTAGGGTGGGCTCTTGGGGGGCTGTGGGAAGCTGGGAGCCCTCTTCGAGCACCTTGAGGCTACTATTATGCTGGGGAAGCAAGTAGGCCAGAGAGACTCCCAAAGGTTAACTTGAAAACCCATCTCTGTGGGACTTTCCTGGGCAGGGAAGAAGCACGCCTCCAGTAACAAATCATGCAGCCCCCTTAGCAAATCTGTGGAGCCTCCACTTCTCTCACTGTCACCATCCACGACTCCCTTCACTCAGATTGGGATGCAGATTCCTCCACTTATTTGGTGCACACCAAGAACATTCTCTGGTGCCAAGCACCTCCTGGATCTTCCAGGATTTCAAGTATTTGGATCTCGGACCATACGGACAGGAGAACACAGCACCAAATGTTGACGGTATGTTTAGGCCAAAACCAAGCTGTTTCATGCTGTGGGTGAAGTGAAATGTATGCCATGGAAATGAGGGTATGAGGTGGTCTTTCTGCAGCATCATGCACACAGGAGGCAAGTGGCTGCGTCCTTTGGGATCAGGATGGAAGTGGGTCCATCCTGCAGCCAATTCTGACCCTGTAACATCAGGGAATTCCACCCATTTACTTTCTGGAAGATCTGTGCCAGCATCCACGACAGCCTTTGGATTCTGCACTTCTCACTGCACCATCATTTAAAACCAGGGGGAAATGTGACCATGTCCAGGTTACACATGGCCTTGGCACTGGTGCAAACTCCATCACACAAGGCATGAGATCCTCACAAGATCCTGAGTGTACTCGGACCTCTTGGCACAACAGCGGCCAGGCAAAAGGATGCTGAATGGGCACAAACTATAGCTGCCCTCACTGTCAAACTCCTTTGCACTGTCAGGACGTGGCCTCAGCACCACTGAAAACAAAGCCCAACACAGCACGCTCTTGCCTTGCTTACAGCCTGAACCCCAAGTGGTACAATGATACCAGTACAGCAACACCAGTACAGTTCCCAGTACACCCCCTTAGTCCAAATGTAGTTCGATTGGGTTTATACAGGTTGAACTATTCTTATACAGGATTGGCATGGTATTGGTTAAAACCGTGATTCTCAACGAGGGTGTCCAGAACTTTGGGGTGCCACAAGATCCTTTTAAGGGTGCTGTAAAATATTAGCATGGTTAGGTATGCAACACCAACATGATTCCCAGGATAAACCCAGAGATTTCAAATAGGACTCCAGAGTGTCACAAGCAGTCTGCCCCAGTTTTGATCTTTCTGAGGTCTTTGCAATAAAAGAACAGCGCTAGGGTTTTTTTTTCCATAGTCAAAAAATAACTGAAAGTGGAGAGCTGGGATTTTTTGGAACAGGGCCTCAAGCCCCAAAAGGTGGAGAGCCACTGGGTTACAAAAAGAAAGCCCAGACCCTAAGCTGATGGCATGGTGCTGGTCTGAAAACTGCTTGCAGACATGGCTTGAGTGTAAATGAGAATCAGACCTTGAGATTTTTCTCAGCTGGACGATGAGGGGAAAAGCTCCTTAGCTGAGAGCCTGCTCTTGAAGACAGGCAGCTTCTGAGCCAGAAAGAAAGGCAGATTTAGGAGGAGGGATTTTTTTTTCCTCTCTCCCCCCAACAAAATCAAAGCGGGTGCGTGAAGCCCGCGGCTGCCGTAAGGCACCAGAAGGATTCAAAAGGCAGGAGTGACATGGGAGAACAGCGGGGGGAGAGCGTTGCTCCCGTGGTGCTTTGAAGAGGCTCAAGCATCCTCATGGCATGCAGCCCGAGTGGCATTGCTGTGCTTCTGCAGCATCGCTTGCCCCCTGCCACATCCTGGCCTCTGCTCCTACCCAGGGTCCTTCACCCCCTGCCGCCGCGAGCAGATAAACCGAATGACTCAAGGCTCCGGAGGCGTTCATTCCCTGCCTGCCAGCGATGTCAATAATTGCCCAGCCAGCCCTTGCGTTTATCTGGATCTGCCCGGGCGTAAAGCAAGCTGCCTACACAGAGAGCGACACACGCACCGCACTCCTCCAGGGAACATGGTGCAGGGGCAGCCAGCTCCTTTGTGCTCGGGAACACGTCATAGGTGGGGCAGGGCCTGGATTGACGGCTGAGATTCACTGTGATCTCGGCTGTGTGAACGCCCTATGCACATATTTGGCTTCCCTCTGTGTTGACTTGAAGCATGCCCCCAGCCCAACTCACTCTCATACTGGCCTGGGAGGGGAGTGAGGCTAAAACCCCTTGGGTGAACACAAGCCAGTGCCACCCAGTCCTTCAGCGCCTCCCCACAATTCCCCCGACATGTCCGAGAAGGACAGACACTTTCTCCCAGAAAGACTTCCCAGGCTCAGCTTTCTGCTGTGCTAAAGAAAACCAGGGGATGAGACCCCTTGGTAACAGGACAGCCAACCCTAGCTGAAAGAGGGTTATTCAGTCTACAGAAGAGAGGTCTGAGGAGGATTTGATAAGAGTCCTCAAATACCTAAAGGGTGATGACGGAGAGGACTGATGATCCCTCTAAGGTTTAGCGATCCATGAGCAATCCTGGCTGGGAGTGTGCAAGTATTTCAGTGTGCCCACTCCTCTACCCTCCTGCAGCAGCCTGTGGCCAGGTTGGGGTGGGTGGTGAGTGGCCAGATGCAAAGCTGGTGGCAGGGGGGAGCATAGGTGTCCCCTTCCTATGGCACTGCACATCCCCCCCAGGCCAGCACATGGGGCCACAGCCTCCCACCCCTGTCAGGACACCACTGTATGCATGGCATTAAAAAGTTATTGTGCGGCATGATTTTTTATTGTGCATGGCCGCGCATGCACACAGCTTAGAAGGAACTGTGGAGAGGACGGAGATGGACCTTCTTCTATGGCTGTAAGGGACAGGACTAGGAGCAATGGCCTCAAGCTGGACCCAATGATCTCACAAGGTCCCTTTCAGCTCCTAAATTTCTGTGAATCTGTATAGTGGAAGAAACTGGGGTTGGATATGAGGAGGAACCACTCCAAGGGTGGTCACACATTGAAACAGGCACCTAGAGAGGTGGTGGAATATACATTTCTGAGAATATTCAAGAGTAGGTTGGACAGACCCTTGGCTGGAAGGGTCTGCACTGATCCTGCCTTGAGCAGGGGGCCAGACTAGACATGACCTTGAGAAGTCCCTTCCTACCCAACTTTCCTATGACCCTAGCAACCCCTGGCACATCCCATCCCATCCCATTGGAGCTTCTGGCAAGTGCTTTCAGCCAGCCCATTGCAACCCCAGTCTTAGTGAGAGTGGAGCTACCCCCTACACGCATGCCAAGCCAAGAGGCACAGGCTGGGAGCAAGGACGGTGGGTCTCACCTCGATGATATCGGCATTGGTCCGGCTCTCGTGGGGTTCATTGTATTCGGTGTACTTGAGCAGCACCTTGTCCATGTCGGTGCTGGCATACTGGAACAGCTTGTTGGAGTGGTTGAAGATGATAAGGGCGATCTCGCAGTCACACAAGACGCTCAGCTCGTAGGCCTTCTTCATCAAGCCGAACTTCCGCTTGGTGAAAGTCACCTGCGGGTGGGAGAGAGGGGAGACACAGTGGTTAAAGACCTGAAGGGGAGGCTGGATCATCAAGTTGGGTGGGTGCCCTATGTCCCACAGTTTGAAAAATCTTGCCCTATCTCCTGATAGCCCTTCTTCGACTAAGCTGGACTGGAGGAGAGGTCTCCCGGTTGAACCGTCCTGGATGGAAAAAACATGCTAAGGGCAGGAGTATCTCTTGCGTGCAAAAGACCAGAAACTGGAAGAAGCTTAGGTGGTGCAGGGGCAGAGACAGGGAGCAAGAGATTTTGGGGAAGGTATATATGGCGGGGGGGGGGGGGGAGAAAAAAATCGGGGGAAGAGGAAG
>NW_005842579.1:741104-744410 GCF_000455745.1 Alligator sinensis
TAAGAAAGGGGAGGCAGAGAGAAGGGAGGACACAAGAAAGGGGGCAAGGAAGAGAACAGGCAACAGAGGAAAGAAGGGAGAGTCAAAGAGAGAAAGAGAGAGAAAGAAGGGTAGAGAAAGGGGAAAGGAGAGAGACAAGCAGAGGGATGGATGCAGAGACAGGGGAAGGGATGGAGCAAAAGGCACAGCCCCGGCCCTCTCCCTGCCTCCATTTCAGCAAGGTGGCTTCATCCTGGACTCTCCCAGCCCCCTCCTTGCCTGGGTGTTGGAGAGGCCTAACCGACTCCTATGAGCTGGTATTCAGGGCTCTGGTGAGGGCAGGCACAAGGCAGATTAGTGTCACCGCGCTGCTGAGCCGAGAGGAAACGCGTCCCCGTGCAGCCCCCGGCCGAGCCGTCATCTGGGCAGGCCACCACGAGCCTGGCTGGAGCAGCAGAGACGAGCACAGGAGTGGAAGGAGCCAAGCCAGAGGGACTGGGAACGGTGGCAAGGCAAGGGCCACGTCACCCTGCTCTTACACAGACACCTCCCCTCTGCACCACGTCCCTCCCTAGCCCCAGAGCCAGGGCCCCAAGCTCAGCTCCAGCCCAGGGAGGCAGCTCCCAAGGTCACGCCAGCGGTCGGCGGCGGAGCCACACGCAGAACCCAGGCGTCCGGCTCCCAAGCCGGGGCCCTGAGCAAGGTAATTTGCCTGCTTTGCCTCATTAGGCTGTCAGCTCCGGGGACCACGTCTTATCCTGTGGCTGCACAGCGCCTAGCAACGCAGCTCCACAGCATCAGGCAGCATCAAGCATTCGCCTGTCACACGGAAAGAGCAGCTCTGCTCAGCTCAGGCCCAAAGACATCCCCACACCCCGGCAGGCATGCAGCCTAGCTGCCTCCCGACTGCCCAAATAACCTTGTTTTTTCCAAGCTGCCTGTCAAGTGTGGAGAGGTCATGGCCCCCCGCGACTGCTCCCCCCCCACTCTCGTCCCGCTGCAACCCCTTGGTTTAGCATTAGCTGTCATTAGCGCTGGCAGCTCCGCAGGTCCCGGCTCCTGGACAGACCCTTACGTGAGTGACAAGCAGGAGAGCTGCCTGGCCATGTCCACAGAGAAGGGCACCTGATCCAGGGCCGGGGGCATTGCAAATGCAAGCCCAAGGATGTTCGGTGCCAATCGGGTCAGGACAGGGAAAGGGAAATAGCTTGTTTCTCCGCTGCCTGTGGCTGGGGTGGACGGTGCTATGCTGCTGCTATTTTTGCACCCCTTTTACAGGTGAGAAGCTTCTTCCTCTAAACGCTGGGTGCTGCAGCGAGAGTCCTTGCCCTGAAGAGCCTTGGATCAAAGCCAGTATAGCCTCGGCTACAATGCCCAGGAGATGGGGCTGCCCGAGGTGCCAATCACACCAAGGCTGACTTGCCAGAGCTACCCTGGGGAACAGAGCCTGCTGGCCTGCATCCCTTAGGTCATGCTCAGGGATGGGTGCCCAGGCTGCTGGGCCTTCACTGGGCATCTCTACCCCTCCCCTGCTTAGAGCAGGGATTTGAGCTTGCTCTGGGCTTTAAGCACCTGCTCTGAGTCAGTAGGATTAAAGTGCAGAGAGCTCCTGTTTCCAGAGAGCACTGGGGCCTGCGTCTGCACAGAGCCCCTCAGCTCCCTGCGTGGGTCCCAGCACTGGGGGGCTGTGTACCCCACCCAGCTTGCCTTCCCCACCCCCCAGGTGATTAAGCCATAACAAGATTGGGTGCTAATCACCTCCTGCCCTTTGGAGTCCAGGGCTGGCACATGCAGCTGTCCACCACCATGTGAGACGGCTGAGCCCCCTGGTGCGGTGTCTCCTGGTGTCCCTCTATGCCCATGCCCGAGAGCTGTCCCGGGTCACGTTGCCAGGTCTCCAGGAGCTCCGGCCTGCTCCACGGAAACTCAAATTACTTCAGGCTCAGCACAGGGGTTATCCACCAGCTCCTCCTCCTGCTGACAGCTGGGGGAGGGAGGGCCATGTAGACCTGCCACGCTGCAGGGATGATTTGGCTGCTCCAAACTTCAGCTCCCAGGATCTTAAGTGCTGGACGTCCTGACAGAGAGCAGGCATTGGATTCTTCTGGGCAGTTTGGCTAATAAGAGCCTGTCTGCCCAAAGGGCATCCTAGTCTGGCTTTTGGGAGAGCCACTGCCACTGGCTTCTGAGAATCCACTGAGATGGGCATGGGAGGGAAGGATGGAGGGACAGACAGACAGAGATGCACATAGGGGACTGCTTAACAGATGCTACAGCTGCATGCCTGGTGACAGACAGATAGATGCTGTGAGCTGTGTTAGCCAGAAGTCCAGTCAAAGGCAGGGTATATTTCCTATAAAATACCATCTACCTATCTATCTATCACCAGCTTTATACAGACACACACTCACATGCATATCAATATCTACATATTTTGATATATTATATAGCTATACATTTATATCTATTGGTCAATATATATCTATATAGATCTAGATAGCTATCTAGATCTAGATAGCTACTTTGAGCAGTCTATAAGGTGCAAATCTACCCTGCCTGCTGATAAACTGACAGGATAGATGGATGGATAGTGAGACAGATACACATACAGATAGAGAGCTAAAGAGATAGACAGAAAGATAAAGAGATAAGAGTGTGCATCTGGGAGTACCTAATTGTTGATACAGATAAACACCTGATGACAGACAGACAGACAGACTGCACAACTGGGAGTACCTAATCGATGAGATGGCTGCACACATTGCAAGAGAGAGATTCATCTGTGATCCTCTCCCTCTAAACCCAGGTGGTTTCCAGGAGCCCGAGAAGACTAACACCCCACACATCTGTCACAACTCCCAGCGGGCCAGCCACTGCACTGCCTGACAGCAAGCAGATGACAGCCAGGTCACCCGGAGAAAAGGGTGGACCCAGAGCAGTCTGCTCCCAAGGCCATGATGGAGCCCAGATTTTAATTCACCCACAGGCTCTTCTCCCTCCTGACAGGATAAAACCAGGCAGAAAAGGGACCTCAGTTGCATTTGCATCTATATTGAGATCCTCTTGGCATGGCCTAAGCATGAAGGGGATTGAACTGGGGCTTGGGGTCGGGGATTGGGCTTTGCAAATGCTTTTGATGTCCTGTTTGAAAAGAAGCCACTTGCCATTGGGATAGAAATGGGTGCTGCAGAGCTGGCCCTGGGCATTCTCCACCGGAAAGTTTCAGCGCATGTTGATGGCTGAGCACCTACCGGCCAACTCAATGGTGCCAATGCTGGGTGTGGTGAGAAGGAGACAGCACGGGTGTGTGGATGTGAGCTGGGAAGA
>NW_005842579.1:744420-746614 GCF_000455745.1 Alligator sinensis
AAGACCCTTTGAGGAGTGGTCCAGTACCCGGGCACCAACTGAGGATGCCAGTTCAGCTCCATCCCCTACAGAAAGCATTCAGCTGCTGGCTCAAAGAGCCTCTGGGGACCCTGGAGTCCTGAATCTCCATCGCTGCTCTAACAAGAAGCTTCTGCTTCCTCCCCTGTGGCCACAAGCAGCTTTAGAGGGACCTGCCAGTCCACAAGCCTTGGACTGGGACACCGCTGCAGAAACCTCTGCTCCCCACCCGGACCCAGAGCAAAACCCAGAGCCCCAGCTTCTGCTATTCAGTTGCAGCCACAAGGAAAATCTTTGCCCTGAAAGTATCAAGGGACATCATCCTGCCAGTCAAGTCACAATGAGAAAAGAAAGAAGCACAAACCCTTTCCTTAGAGTCTGCAGCCAGGCTGGGAATTAAGTGGGCTTGACCCTCAGCAAGGAGACTTAACCTTGTAAGACTAAGAGGGTAATCGAATCTCATGTTTCAGGGCATAAGCCGATCACTGCAGGGGTCAGGAAGGAATTACCTGCCCCTCCAGAACTGTGTGACGGGAGGATTTTTGCCTCCTCCTGATGCAGTAAGTATCGGTCACTGCCAGAGTCAGCAACCCAGTCTTGACAGCCTGACGTTCTGATCAGCACTGGCAAATCCTATCCAGTAATTCCTCTAATGTTCTTAGCGACTCTTGCTGGGTCTCCTGCTTTATTTCTGGCTGCTCTGGTAGGGGCTGGAATCCAGGGATCGTTCCCACTGCACTGATTTCAGGCCAGCAAAAACAGATTGCCCAGCTGGGGAGAGGAGACCAGAAAGGTGCTCTGGGATTACAAGCAGGGGCTCCGTTCCCAGAGGGCACCTGGAGCTTGCAAAGATGCAGACTGCACATGGCAAGGGCACAGGACAGGAGAGGCAGACTAAGCTTGCAGCTAAGGCCTCTGCCAGCTCATGGGAGAGTTGCATTCAGTCCTAACCCTGCCATAAAGGTGCTGGGCTTGGAGTCAGGGCCTTGGTTCATGAGAGAGTTCTGAAATGCAGGTGCAAATTACTGTATTCTCTCACAAACAGCACATACCTTTTCACAAAAACCCAGCTGCTGGAATTATAGTACACAGTACGTGTGAGAAATATGGTAAGAGCAGTTTCTGTGGCTTTCTGGGTGAAACAGAAAGCAAAATCTACATCAATCCACAGCAGGCTCAACTCCCTGCTGCTACTCGGACACTAACAACATGAAAAGATCTTTTTTCCTTTATTCTGCCTTTCAAAAACAAGGTGTGCATTTTCTTCCGGGGTGTGTTGTATAAGACAAAATATGGTAGGTCAACTAGTGTAGCTGGCAGGATCACCAGCTCCTCTCCAGGGACAACCAGGGCACCGGAGTCTGTAGGATGGCTTTGCTACTAATGTCCTGTGTGGCCTTGGCTGAGTCTCTTTGGACCTAAGTTCCCCATCTAAGCAACACTTCCTTCCTCCAGGGCTCGTCTCCTCTACTGAGATCCCAACGCCTTCAAGCAGTGGCTGTATCTTACCAGGACTACGTACAGGGCTCCATTGCGCTAGGAACAGATTTCTTTGAGGCTCTGGGGGCTACCATAAGACCAAGACTCAGCTGATCCTTTTAGGGGGCCCCACACCCTACTAGACTATAAGCTCTTTGGAGCAGGGCCTCTCTGCACGGCCTCCCTCCCAACCCCCAGCCCCAAGGCTATCCTCCTGCCCGCTGCCTGGGGACAGCTGAGAATGGTGCTTAGCTGATTAACAAGCTGAATAGTCTTCCTCATCATGAGTCTCTGCTCTGCCGAGTGAAGGAGTAGTGGGCTCACTTTAGCTTCACAGCCAGAGGGCCAGACAATACACCCGTACAGCACCGAGCGCCATCCAACCAACTTGGCTGTATTCCTAAGAGGCCAGCATTGGGAGAGGAAAGATTCTCCCTATACCCAGAAAGATAGACAGCCTGGCCCAGGGTCTTGCAGCGAGCCGATGGGCAAAGCCAAGACCCATACCCAAATCCAGTGCTTTCAGTCCCAAACCATCAGATAAAAAAGTCCCCCCCACCCAGCCAAGCTGGATCCCAGCTAAGCTGGATCCCAGCTTGGGGAGAACACGCCGATGGGCAAAGCCAAGACCCATACCCAAATCCAGTGCTTTCAGTCCCAAACCATCAGATAAAAAAGTCCCCCCCACCCCAGCCAA
>NW_005842579.1:746645-753025 GCF_000455745.1 Alligator sinensis
CTTTCCCTTCCTGAAGGGCTATAAAACAGGGCTAGGCCAAGCCCTTACACTCCAGACTTAACAAATAGTTTCCATTCACTTTAATGTCTACCCAGGCTCCCATTGCTGGCCGGCCGTACATTATAGCCCAGTTCCTACGCACCGCATTTAGTGCAGCGAATGCGGCCGCCCCTATAAAAAACCTTCCAACTCCTTCAATAAACGTTAATGCCCCGTTTCCTGCTCATTATGGAAAATCAACAGCGCCGGGAGCAAGTGGGAGACTTTCAAAACTGTTCCCTTTACTACCCGCACCCTTCCAGCCCCCGAGTCAGACATTAATGAAGGAAACCTGCAATTTTCTATTGTTTCTGCACGAAGCAGGAAGGCTACTCAATGCAACCGAGCTGTTCCTTTGAGTGGTAAAGGGCTGTGGCTGATCCAAGAAGCCTGAATGAGAAAGGGGTGATGGGGCAGCCCCAAAAAGAAAGGGCTAAAAAAGGGGCTTCCCTGCCATATGAAGCAGGGAGTGTAACTTGTGATTCTGCCACAGACGCCCTCCTACGAACACGGGCAAATCTCTTAAGAGCAGGTTTTGTGGTATTGGCGCCGAAAACTGCAGTTCTCTCTTGCCAGGAGCTCAGCTCCGTTCTGCTCTGCCTGGATTCTTTGGCTGCATTCATCCTCGGAGAAGCTTATCACCTTCCACTTGCTCACCAAGCCATGTGGAAATAGGGCCAGATTTGCAATCGCGCTCGGTTCCTCTCCGTCAGGAGCAGTGCTCCAGAAAACTCCAACCCCTGGAGCCGGGTCTCTGCTGGGCAAAACTTCCTCCCGAGCCTGGCAGCAGAACCCAGGAATCCCTGTCCCCCCTGAGAGCAGCAGGTAAGATTTCTGGTCCTCCCAGAAGTGGAAGCAGAACCCAGGGGTTCAGACATGCGCTTTCTAGCAGTAACCGCTACCCCACGTTTGCTCTCAAAATTAAACCCAGGAGTCCTGGATTAACCACTAGACCACACTGGCTCCCAAACCTGGAAATGAAACCCAGGAGTCTTGCTTCCTAAGACACCCACACTAAGCATCAAATTAACTTTTCAGTTCCTAAGCCTCTACCAATGCACCTCCGGGGTTTTCTGTTCTTGTCCTATGGGTCTCAGGTGTGGCTTTTCCTCCAACCTCTGCAGGAAGGATTGCCGCCAAGATAACTGACCTACTGTGTCGACAGAATCCTCCGGTAAGAAGCACTAACTAGGGCATCTGTCGTGGCAGGTTAATTTTAAGACCCAACAACCTTGCGGGTGTTCCCTGAAGGGCAGGACAAAGCTGCTGCCGCAGAAACCCACCACATCCCCTCTGACCCCGCTCCAGAACCCTACTCCCAGGTCACCACCGATGGATTAAAGCTGGATGCTTGATTATAAGGAGACAAGGGGGCCCAGTGGAGGGCAATGAAAATGGTTCAGGCACTGGGGCACATGACTTATAAGGAGAGGTTGAGGGAACTAGGCTTATTCAGTCTGCAGAAGAGAAGACGGAGGCGGGATTTAATAGCAGCCTTCAGCTCCCTGCAGGGGGTTGCAAAGAGGATGGAGCTGGACTGTTCTCAGTGGTGGCAGATGACAGGACAAGGAGCAACAGGCTCTATTTGCAGCAGGGGAAGTTGAGGTTGGAGATTAGGAAAAAACTCTCTCACTAGGAGGGTGGTGAAGCGCTGGAACAGGTTACCCACAGCGGTGGTGGAGTCTCCATCCTTGGAGGTTTTGAAGACCCGGCTAGACAAAGCCTTGGCTGGAATGACGTAGCTGGGGATGATCCTGCTTTGAGCAGTGGGTTGAACTAGATGTGACCTCCTGAGGTCCCTTCCCACCCTCGTTTTCTGTGAAACTCAGGGACACCAGGGAACCCAGGGACAACCACAGGGGAGAGCAAATGGTGACAAAAACACATGCCCTGAACTTTGGATCTGTCAGGAAACCAATGGACTTCAACTTCCCACTGGGAACATGATCCTGAGAACTGCTGGATCATACTGGGCCCAATCCGCCTCCAGGAACAGATAAATCATAGAAAATGAGGGCTGGAAGGGACGTCAGGAGGTTGCATCTAGTCCAACCCCCTGCTGAAGAATGAAGAAGTCTGGTTGCTTTTCTTGGAAGATACTTACATGTGCGTGTGGAAGTACACATGTGCTCATGTACATGCATGAGCACACAGAGGTGCATACAAAAAAATAACTAGCTTTTTTGGGTTTATGTTTTTTAAAGGAAGTTTTCCTTGACAAAAGAGAGCCACTGAACCCAGGCAGACTCCAGTTTCAGTTCAAATTTTGGTTTCCTTTTTTTGTTTTGTTTTGTTTTAAGTTGAAAAACTAGAATATTTGAAATGAAACAAATTTTCAGCCACATTTTCCTTGTTGTGGTGGGAAGAGAACAGTTCTGTCGCACCTCTGGGTTACGGGGGAACATCTTGCTGAACAATCAGATAAGCACCCTCTGCTGCCCCTGTTCTCCCATTAAAACCACCACTCGGCCTGCCAAGCTTCAAGCCTGGCATGCTTAGCTTCTGAGAGCAATTGTTACTTGCTGATCTCAAAGACCTTTGCAAAAGTGGATGCATATCACTGAGCTCCAGAAGTCAAGATGTCCCTTGAACACCTGGGAGAGGAGTTTCAGAGAGCAGGTGGTTTCTGTTGTCTGAAAACCCAGCCTCATTTGAGGTATTTCAGGCTCTGCACCCCAAAAATAAATATTACTAATTGCTTTGGAACCTGGGGAAACTGAAGCACGCAAAAGAAACGAGTTTGATTTTTGACCTTCAGCAGAGGGTGGGCTCAAACTGATACACGGCAGCAAAAGAAAGGGGCTGACCTGTCGATTCCGCTCGTCCGTGATCCGCTGGATCTGGATCTTTTTCCTCCCCATCTTCTCCGGAAATCTTCACCGTATGGGGATGACTTCTTGGCTCTTGGGGAAGGAGCAAAGGATCCTGTCTCAAGCCGGTGTCATTCAAGAGTGTTTTTGAAGTTAATAAAAAAAAAAAAACCCCAAAAAATGAGCAAAGAAAGACAAATATCCGTGTTGCGCCTTTCTCAGTTCATGGTACTCTGCTCTGTGGCTGATTCCAGATGGGCCGGGCTTTCCGCAGTCACTCAGGAACCTATGGAAGAGAGGAAGCAAGGAGTGAAAAGATTTTTCCAGAGATCCCTTCCTTATTATTACTTCTCCAGAGGTCCCCCATGGGCATGAGGGTTATTGCAGTGCTAGGTACTGCACACACGGGTCACAGACAATCTCTGTGGGCAACCTGTCACCTTAACAAGACTGAATATATTCCCTAATGCAATGATCTGCGAAAGAGGATTCTCTGCAAAAAGCCTGTTGTCGGGACACATAGAAACCCACTGATGCTACACAAATATTATCCTATTTCTGGTAACAGACAGTGGCTTCTTTCTCTACCATGCTCATCACTGCTATAACCAACACTTCGTGGATACACACAAAAGCCATACAGTTTTAACTATCCTGGTAGAGTGAAAGTGGCACTCGACATATACTGTGAAAGCACCTACGTTGATACAAAAGGGTTTATCTTGGGATGTATTCCCCTATGGAAAGGGAATAAATTATCCTGATAAAAGGTCTTCCCATACCATTTTAACTCCATCCACACTAGGGGTTGCATCGGTGTAATCATATTACACCAGGACTAAAACAATTCTAGACCAGGCCTGAGGGTCATACTTCCCTTGATATGTCTCCCTCTTCGTGCCATGACTAACATCATCTAGTCCAGCCCAGCCCTTCACAAATGAAGACCCAGCATAGATGAATCTGAGCGAGGGTCTACATTACACTAGTGGCTGTCTATGCGCAGAATAAGTGACCATTCCTGCCATGAAGAGCATAGTCTTAAGAGCCAAAGCAGTCTTAAGAGGGCAGAGGGGGAATTATCATACATACTCACATACCACCTGCCTCCAAATAAGACGACCTGGCAGCCATTATAGCATCCCTGTGCTTCAATTCTGGCACAGAAATTAGCTTCCCCATTCAAGATACAAATCCCAATTTTGGAGGCATGTGTGATAGATGAGTAAGTATGGTAAACTGGCCTATTACCATAAATGTAAATACATTTCTCCTGTACAGCAAGGTCCCTTTGCATCACTCTAGCAGCACAACGGGGCTTAGAAGTGGACAGATCTTGCTCTGATATTGTTTTTATGTCATCCCTATGTCACAGAGAGATTTGAGGCCAGATTTCCATCCAAACAAGCAGCAATTTCCAGTAAGCCATGTCTGTAAGTGCAGAATGGAGCTGCCTTGCAAATGCACACCAGATCCCATCCTGAACGGCTCAACCCCTGCACGCTGCTCATACAACAAGGCAGGATGGAGCTGGGAAGTGAACCCAGGTTGCTAAAGTGCAAAGGGTCATGCCCTAACCACAAGTTCCACTGGACACTGGGAACAGCCAGGACTTTAACGGGGAACAAGCTGGAGATACAAGTCAGATGGCAATAATCAACCAGTGACTCATTATTTCTCTATGACACTCTTGGAAAAGCAGCACTATATTTTTTCTTTTTTTCTTTTTTTTTAAGTCATAAGCAGTCAAGTGGCTGGTGATTAGACAGCGTAATTTCAATCCTTCCCTGGTTTCTGCATTCATCTTCAATTTTTGCATTTTAAAACGGCTTTGTTTGATTAAAAAAAAAACCCTAGAAATTAAGACACAAAAACGTGCTTATGAGAGAAGCCTCCAAAAGAAACGCCTCAAAAGCAGCCAAGACAGCCCCGGAGCTGAAGAACGACAATTGGATTTGGATGGGTTTGATCCATCTGGCTGTGTGCATGCATTTATTTAAATCCTTCTACCAAAGACGCTGCGCTTGGATGAGCGGGCGCTGGCACTCGGGGAAAGAAACGCTGACGATTCTCCAGGCAGAACAAAGCACCCAGAGCCCTCAAAACTCAGCTCAGCCTTGGCTGCACCCAGCTGTAGGGCACTTGTATTAAACTGGGTAGAGGAGAATTGCAGATCAGCTTTGTTAGAAAGCAAAGCAGGGCACATTTGTGAGGACAGCTTTAGGTTTAAGCAACAAGGGTTCAATTCCCAGGTCCCAGCACATGCCCTGTGCTCCCTCCCCACCTCACCCCAAGTGACCTCACTTTGCTTGTCGTGGTTCTCTGGGCTCGGATGGATCTCAGTCTATTTATAATAGGGATTATATGATGTGATGGTAGAGGACTGGAATTGGACACAAGAGACTCCATTCAGTCTAGTATCTCTATAGCACAACCACACGCTGGAGTCCGACACAGTCAGCAGATGAAGTAGCATGCCCAAGGTGACAGCAATAGTCTGTGGCAGAGCAGGGTATCAAGCCCAGACCGGAGGCAACTGCCCTACCCATTTCTATTTTCTCCTCCCAAAACAGCTGCGGAAAGAAGCCTAAAAACTGGCAGCCATCTCTTCCAAGCCCTCTCGAGAAGGCTGAAGTGACAGGGCACAGGGGCACCGAGGTGGTGTCTGGTGCTCCAGCCAGCCCCAGCGATAGCGGGTCTCTGAGGGGAACAGCTCAGAGCAAAATCAAATTCTTGGCAGCTTTCTTTTTAGCCCAAGTGCTAAGCCCTCCCCTGGGTCCCAGAGTGGAGCTGTCCTCCGAGCCCCACACAGGTTCTCTTAGCACAAGGGGATCACAAGAATGGCAAATGCCGAGCCCCAAATGTCAACCTTTTAGTTTAAAAAGAAATTTTTGCTTTTGTTGCGGTTGCAAAATTTTGATGGGGCGGAGGGGGAAAAAAAAAAAATCACAGAGATGATTTTCTGCAAGTATTTTTTTCTTCTGGATCTTCCCCTCCCTCCAAGAAGCAATAATCGCAACTATACGGTCCTTCTCTGAGCAGGGGGTGGACTGGATGACTTCCTGAGGTCCCCTCCAACCCTCATTTTCTCTGATTCTACAATGTTACACAGGATACCAACAGGGCCCTCGGTCAGGATCGGGGCCCTGCAGTGTGTGACGGTGGAGAAGAGAAAAAGAGATGGTGCCTGTTCAGGTTCATAGCTATGTTTCCTCCTGAGCCCTTCCAACCAAGCACTTTACCAATACAAACGAGGCCTGACAGTGGAAAAAGGGGGAAAGGAAAGGTTCTTTCTCGTTACAGGCAACGCCTAATTAATCCGTAGGACTCAATGTAGCAGAAGCAGATCTACGAAAAGAATCTAAGATGCCCTAATGCTTGATTCGATCTGACACGTCCAGATCCAGGAGAGGACTCAGGAGACCCCAGTCCCTTAGACCTCATCACCACTAATGGATTAAATAAATAGCCCGGGTTCAGAGTTGGTGTCTTTGTCCTATTGACTCAAGCCTCAAAGCAAACAGAGGGAAG
>NW_005842579.1:753035-786294 GCF_000455745.1 Alligator sinensis
TGAACTTTTCATTTCCTATGAAAGAAGAACGTTTGGGAGCCCAAGCCGTGGTTATTCACTGGAGACACAAAGGCAACAAAAAGGCTCTTTTTACCTCCCGGCAGCAAGGTTTTCAACAAGGACAAATGTGATGGAAATGCCATTTACTGGTGGAATCGGTGCTTATTTATTGACACATGTCCCTTTTCAGCTAATAAAACATCACCACCGGCCTCACCGCAATGGAGGAGGAGGGGGAGAGGGACCTGGGACATGTGGGAATGCCCCCATGTAGTGGGGAGACAGGTGGGATGATGCCCCACCTTGAACCATGTCACACGTACCCCTCGGAGGATGCAGTGAACTCCAAGAAGGGGCGTGAAAGGAAGGAAAAATGGAAGATAAAAGGGAGGAAAGACAAAAAGAAATACAGTTCTGATATCCTCTGCTGAGACTTCCCCCAGGCCCAGTTTCAGGGGGAAAAAATAAAAGGGGAGATTTTTGTTTGGATTTTCCCACGGAGATGACACTATTCCAGTTTTCTTATTTCACAAAGAGAAAGAAGAAGGGGGGTGGAAAAATAACCCAAAGGGCATTTTCTGTCCAAAAAAAAGTTCATTCAGTGCCGGCTGAGCTATTTCTGGCCATTCACATCACAACAGAACGGATTCCAGGGCTGGGAACAAACACGCAGGGTTTCGGCTACTGGAAAGAGGCATCGTTTTACTGACCCACGTGAAGCGCGGCTGGTTTCACGGCCACTGAAGATTAGTTCTTGGGTTCAGAGAGGAAGGGAGGGAGGGACTCGTTCCTCTCTTATGGAGACTTCGCGTTTGTTCTTTTTGCACTGTTTTCCTCCAACAGAAATACAAAGCGTTTAGGCTAAAAGCACTCGGGGGTTGGCTACAGCCAAGTCATCATGGCAGCTGCTTGGCTGCAGGGATGCCGGACTCAGACCAGAGATTCCTCTAGCCCTGATGCCTGGATCCAGCTGCTTTGGAGGAGGATGCCAAGAACGGCATATTGGACAAACTGGGGATAAGCTAACCCAAGCAAGCATTTCTGAACTTCATACTGGACAAACTGGGGATAAGCTGACCGGAGCGGGCATTTCTGCTGAATGCTGGTGGCTGCTATGGACAAAGGATGAGGGTTTATATCCCCCAAACCCAGGTGCCCTGATGCCAATCCCGTAGGGCTACACTCCTTCCTGGACACAGCCTAGAATCCTGGGATCTCTTGCGGACCCTTCTGGGTCTCATCCTGTCATTTCCAGAGGTGCTGAGAGCCCTGCAGCATCTACCAACTCCAACCGTGCCACATCACCGATGCAAACAAAGCATTTCAGACTTAAATGAACTCCCCCATCCCCCCACAACACAGATGCTGATTGTGCTTCATGCAAGTGATGGGGGGTACTGGTGTGCAAAAAGAGCAGTGCAAGATCCACTGGGCATGAGGAAAGCACAAGGTCTGGCTGCATCATGGGAGGTGCTACTCACTGGTAGTGGAGCGGTACAGGCTGGTAGCTGGAGAGGCTGCAGAGGGGACTAGCAGACAAACACTACCCTGAGAGCCACTGAGCTACTGTGCGACCCTAACTCTTCCCCCTGCCTCAGTTTCTCCTCCCACCTGTCATCTATTCTGATGGCAGAATATGTCATCAGTACGTTCAGCACCTGGCACCAAGGGGCTTCCAGATACAGCTAAAAGACCCTGCACGAAAAAGAAAGGGAGCTGCTAGTGGACAATGCTGCAGTGGGGTTTTATTTGAGTCTTGCCTAAAAACAGAAGGAAGATCTCTGTCCAGAATCGGCCACCCAATCTTTGACAGACGCATCCCTTCCAGCTGCTCTGAAACCTCCCCAGATACCTGTCCATAGCAGAGAGAGAGGCACCCTGACCTCTCAGCTCATCGGGATTGCTTAATGACAGGCACAGCAACCCGCGGGACAGCGTATGTGACCCATCAGCCAGGAGAAGAGCCTTGAAAATGTCACCTGCATTTTCTTCGTAGTGCTGGGCTTGTTTGGGTTTTTTTTTTTTAAGATATTTATAAGTCGACGTGTTCTTTCAGGTTTCCTGACCAGGTGCCTCTTTTGGACACTGTAACCACACACGGGTGTTTTTAACTGATGCTTGCAAGCTAAAGAAATGCAGCCAGAGGCTCCTTCTGAGCTCCCGTGCTGAGGCACATGAAACACGCCCAACTCAGAACACTGTTTGCACTAGGCCTGTCACACACACACACACACACACACACACACACCCCGCAAGATCATTTGTGGCAAACACACTTCAGGTCCAAAGAGAAAGACACATGGTAGGACACAAGTTAACATTTGCACAAGCCAAGAGGAGACAACGCTTTTAAAGTTGCAGCCTCGAGTGCTGTTAGATGTAGGCTCATATTAAGCAGCTGCAAATACAAGACCAATGCATGCAAGGAG
Organism: Alligator sinensis; assembly: GCF_000455745.1. Taxonomy (NCBI): domain Eukaryota; kingdom Metazoa; phylum Chordata; order Crocodylia; family Alligatoridae; genus Alligator; species Alligator sinensis. Next base: position 755,465 of record NW_005842579.1, read on the forward strand.
GGGGGGGACCCCAAGCCCTTTGATAATGTGTTTGTTTTTTGTTTTGGTTTTGTTTTTGTTTTTTTGTTTTGGGGGGGGGGGGGGAGAGAGTTTGCAGAAACCCCATGTCCTAAGTACCCTTCTGCATCCAACAGTCAGACCCTGGACACTTCTACAAGACTCTCAACCCTGCAGCATCCCAGAACCTCACAACCATCAACAAGAGATTTTCCTCCCAACACTTCTCTGAGACAGGCGTCATTATGTCTATTTGAGAGATGGAAAAAATGAGGCACAAGGCACGCCTTTTTCTCCCTCTGTCCCTTGCCCGAGTCAGACCGGACATGGGATTTGAACCCAAGGCTTTAGCATGCCAGGGCAGGGCACTCCCTGCCAGAACACAGGCACGGCAGACCCAGCCCGCCCCAGTGTAACCCCCTTGCCTTCAGCAGGGCTGATTTGCTCCCGTCCAAGTTGCCGCGATGGATTTTCTTTCCTTTTCCCGTGCATCGGGGAGAGCAGGGCATGAAGTGATACCAACAGCCTTACCACATGCATGCGGCTGCAAGGGTCTCCATGGAAACCATCACCATGCAACAGCTGGTCACATTTTTCTCCTCCCCTCCTCACCAGGTGATGGTTTCAGGCAGTTTGAAGCCAGGGAGTGAGCGAAGAGATGCCCCCGTGGCTGAACTTACACCTAGTCGCGGATGCACCTGCCCAATGGGAGCTACGGGGGAGCTGAGCACACAACTCCCTTTGGCTGTGTGCAATGCACCTAGGAGGGATGCATCCAGCACAATGCAGCAGGCAGGGCATTCCCCGAGGGCTTCAGACACTTGGGGTCAATCTCCTCCTCCACCACAGCCTCCCTTCCTGCCTTGATTTCCCCACCTGCAAAATGGGGGGGAAGAGCACAGATCGGACCCCAACACCTGGACCTTCCTGCTCCAGGGTTTCAGTCCAGCCCTGGGTTCTCACACTTGCAAAGTGCCTTCACTGAGTGCGGGGGGGCTGGATTCGATGATCTCTTGAGGTCCCTTCCAGCCCCTAACATCTATGAATGTATGAACAGTCTTGCAGGTAAGGGAGTCTTGCTCAGCTTTTTGCTCTTGGATCCCATGGGTTTCCAAGGCCAGCAGTGCCTCAGGCTGGACTTCATTTCCAATCTGTAAAGTGGGGACAGCAGCTCTCTCCCCTGTCCATCGAGACATTCAGGTCTTCAAGGGCAGAGACCATGCTTGGTGCTGCATAACCCTATAAAAGGGCACTGCGACTTCACTCGGGGTCCCTAAATCCTACTGCAAACTAATGGAGCGCTTCAGAGGAGACCGCTATACCCAGCCCTCCAACACCCAGAGCTGGCAGCCCTAACAGGGGCACCAGGCACAGAAACTATCAGCCTAATGAGATGGCAATGGTTGGTTGGTCCCTTCCAGAGGGACGCAGAACAATGAGCTTGGGCGAGGGAACGCCATCAGCAGAGAACTTCTGAATCCATTCCCCCATCGCCTTGCTGTTACACAAGTATGACTATCACAGCAATTAACAGACGTGCCAATTAAATCCAAGCAGGTGCTGGTTAACTCTGTGCTGAGTAATTCATACCCAGCTCCAGATAAATTGCTTTAAATTGGAGGGACGGGTGAAGGAGCAGAGTCTGCATTTCATAAGGCAGAGAAGGAAAAAAAAATCGTAGTAATAATCTCAGCTGGAGGATATTTTTTCCCACAAATCCAGGAATCTCGGCCTATCCGATCCAAGCTCCTGGTCTCCTAAATTTTAAGGGGCAGTGCAGAGAAAGGCTCTTGCTCTCTCTCTCATCCAAATCTCTTGTTACTAGATACTGAATTTTCTCAATATTCAGAGACACATCCAGCCTCTTTAATGCCCCATGAAGCTGTTAGGGGAAAAGTTGGCATTTTCCAGTTTGCTCTTTTTCAATGTCACCAAATCTCCCCTGGTTCTTCTACAGGAAGGGGTGAAAAAAATAATCCACAGTCACTTTCCATTGGCCCCTCATCATTTTGCATGTTTTAATTAGGTTCCTCCTAATTCACTTCTCTACAATAAATTAGTGTTGACAGCCATCAGAAATCTTGCGTTCGGAGCAGGTTCCCCTACATCCCCACATGCCAGAGTCCTGCCATGGCACGAGAACCCCAATTGAAACCACTGGAGCATCGATGCAATCCAAATCCTGGGGCCTTTTTGAGTATCTCAGTCTCCGTCTCTTCTTTGCAAAGCTGTGTCAGATCCTACGTTCTCCCTCTCGCTGGGAACAGGATGAATAAATCAGCCCCTTCACCCCTGTTTTTGGAGGTGCATCACAGGCAACTCGTAGAGCAGCTGCTAACGAACGTTGGAAGTGAAAGACAAATAAAAAGTGTGGCACTGTGATGCTGTGGTTAGAGCAGGGGGTGATGCACCAGCACTTCAGGTCCAAGGTCTTTGGGAAGGATCACAGGATATTATAAAGGCATCATGGCAAAAAGCAAGTCCTATATTCTCCCTACACCAGAAGAAGGGTTTTGTGCCTGAAAGCTTGCAAAGAACAATTTTTCCAACTATTTAGTTGGTCTAATTAAAGATATCACATTTACCCAAACAACCTTGTCTGCCTCAGATCTAGAAGAGCACTTAACCTCCAAACTAGGGCCGGAGGAGTGGAAACCCCCTCGGTTCAGCCACTGCCCCTCTCCTCTACCGCGTCTGCCCGCAGTGCTCCGCAAAGAGATGGAGCCTCTTAAAAAATTAATGCCTCTAAAGCACTTTGAGCTGCACCAATGGAAGGCAGCCCGTGGAGCGCCAGGCACCGGAAGCAGAGATCATGGTTTTAAAAGGACACGGGCACACTCACATCAGTGCTCGCAGCAGTTCACACTGGCATTCTCCTGACCCTACCTTGCTAACCTGTTTCCCCAGCTGTAGCCAGCACCATGGGCATTTCTTTTGTAGTCCCCAATGGTGCCAAAACCTTAGGGACATGGGGAGCTGAACTGAGAGATGGGGTTCAAAGACAAGAGGAAAAGCAAACCCTCCTGTGAAGACAGGCTGAAAGGTTTCAGGGGGTTGTCTTACAGAGGAGATGAATGCATGGGAACCCGATTCTTCCAGCTATTTGAATTGGTCTAATAAAAGGTATCAGATTTACCCAAAGAACCTTGCCTATGTCCTTAGACCTACACAGCTACAACCTATACACAGAGGAACCTGACTGAGAGCCAGGGCATGATCAGGCTGGGGTTCGCCATGTGCTATAATGCAAGAGAAGGGAGGATTTTCAAAGAAAAGAGCCTGTTCTGAGCAGCTCAATGCTACACACAAGGGGCCTGTGGAACTCCCTGCCACAGGACAGGCGGGATGAGGCCAACTGCATGGTGCGATTCAGAGCAATGGTCTTCAAAGCTCCAATCACCAGGGTTTAAAAAGGAACTGAAAATCTCTGGGAATGGCTAAAGTTTCTGCTCCAGGGCACTGGGCAGCCTCAGATGAGGAGCAGGGAGAGAGCTTCCCACAGCCAGTTTATAAGTAGGTTTAGCCCCATAGACCATGCGGCCCAAGAGGCCCCGTGTTCCTCCGTCCTTTCCTTGCAGCAGCCACTTCTGGCCACTGAGATAGGCCACTAGCCTGAGCAGAGCCCTGCTCTGAGTCAGTCTGGCAGGACCTAACTTCTTTAGTTGCTGTTTGGGGAAGTGACTGCAGCCAACCAACCGCACCTTTCACGCCTGTCGTGGGCCTTCTCAGCATGCACCGGCACAGCTGCAGCCCCAAATTGCTTACAGCCTAAGCGTGAAACGAATCGTGGATGCAGATGGGCAGGGTAGCCCAAAGAAGCACTAAGAACAACCTGGACCATGTGGTGGTGCTTGGGCATCTCTGCCAAGGAGAGCTACAAAGATGGGTTAGAGGGGGCAAGTTAGGGGTCCCTTCTCACTCAACACATGCATGATTTGATGGAAACGGTGAGGAGGGAGCTTGGAGGGTGCTTACGAGGGGCTCTGGCTACCCAAGGGGCAAGAGGCCAGTGTAACCCACCCCAGAGGATAGCTGGTCCAGGTAAGACATTCGTGACATTGCAATGGGTGCTCACCTACAGCCATCAGCTTCTCAGCTCAAGCAGGGAACACTGGCAGCCCTGGGTACCTACCTGACTGTGACACAAGTCTTACGAACCTGACTGTGACAAGTCTTAGAGAGAGTTGCAGAGCAAGAGCCTCTGTGACCCCAGCTGGCAATCGGTGTCCCTGGAAATGGAAATGAAAGCAAAGATCCTGCTGTGGTGCCACTGGGGTCACTGCCAGGAGTAGTGCAAAGCCAAACTGAACAGAGACTTCAAGCTGTGCAAGCAGATGTGTATGTGTGTGCAAGTGCATGTGTGTGTGCATGCATGCATGTGTTTCCACCCTCTCCCACTTTCCTGACTCAGAGATGCCCAGTGCTTTAAGTCCCCAGCACAGCATTGTTAAGCACCCTCTTATCTCCAAACCCACATGGAAACCGCACAAACACACTCAAGTCTCCCTCCAAAGCTTGTATTCTGGTTTCAGGATGATGCTATCTAGGTTCCTGTGTTGAGTCTACAGGCACAAGCTTGGGCCATGGGGCGGGAAGCAATCAAAAGGGCAGAACACCCTGCAAAGGCACGGTGCCTGGGGCAATGCCATGGCAGGGGCCCAGGCAGCAAAATAACCTACTCCTCTTGTTCCCTGTACAAAGCCTGAGCCAAAGGTGCCAAAACCGGGGGCAAATCCCTAGCAAAACACACCGGCATGGGCAGGTCTGGCCTCTGGTATTGATGGTAGGACAAGGTCAAGGCAGGGTGGTTCCACCAAACAGAGGGGAAATGACTCCTGCTTTGCAGGGACGTGTTCAAGTGGATTTCTAGACTCCTGGAGATTTACAGACTCCTGGGATTGGGCCCCAACACCTGTGCCATACAGACCTCCTCTCCCCCTAATCCTCCAGGCTGCAGGTACCAACCCCCAGAGGCCGGGAGGATAAGGACAGCTGCTGGATTCAAGAAGGCTCTGGAGAAATTTTAAGAGCAACATCCATTCATGACCCAGATTCAGGCGCTCTTGGGAGAGCAGTGGATGCCAGCTGCACAGCAGCTCTGCAGAGCTGGAACAAAACCGCAACCTGTGCCAAGATCAATGGGGCCCCATGGACAGAAAACGCTGCCTGTCAAGCGCTTGGGGGCCAGGATGGAACAGGGAGAATGAATATACAGGGCCCGATTCCCCTAATGCCCTGCAGGCATGTGGTCCCCATGCAAAGCGAGCATGAAAAACGGGTGCATAAGGTGGGGAACACTGGGGGGCTGGGCTGCACCGATCCAGCAGGCCACGCAGTAGAGCCAAGCATCCCCTGGGAGCCGACATGTACGTGAGGAGTCTTCCTACAGCACTCATTGCTGGAGCACATGGGCATTGTAGCAAGGGTAGTGGCAATGCAGCCCAATGGGCAGAGAGCTAGATTGGCTCACCAGAGACCCAAGTTCTAGTCCACCCCCGCATTTCTCAGCTCCGTGCCTCGGTTTCTCCAACTGGAAAAATTCTCCTCGGTGTCTGGGTGACAATACTGGCCTCTACAAAGCATCAGGAGTTCTGGGAACAAAGGTGCCACACAAGAGCTGGGACACAGTGCCCACAAGGGTGCCCTCTGCTGCCACTCCAGATAGGGAAACTGTGGCAGTGACTGGGTGAAGATTGAAACAGCAGTGGCCATAAAAGCCAACCCCCTGATGCCTCCGCTCCCTGCTGCAGCCCATCTTGGCCTCAACTCAGGGTGGCTGTAACCTATACGCTGTTCCCAGGGGCCCCCGCAACACCAAGAATAGCCACAGCATGGGGCACTCAGGGCCCACCTCCTCCATCTACTGCGCCAGGGGCTGCGAGCAAGGCAGGGCTCTTGTGCCAGCTTCTCAGCAGCCAGGGAGACCCCTTCAAGGGGGGCCACAGCCCCCCCTAAATTATGCTTTCAGGGTAGCCTAAGGGGCTTTAGTGTAACTGAGAATCCGGCGCAGAATGGCAGGCGCGGCAGCTGCTTTCGGCAAATGGCAGCTGGCAGCTGTCTGGAGCGAGGGGCAGGCTGCTGGCGTGGCCTGGGTCCTGTTCAGAGCAGGGTGGGTAGTTCTTTCACTCCTCAAGCCAACGGGGCTTAGGGCAGACATGGGCTTAATGCTCGTGACCCTGAGCCCAGAGGAGAAGCTCCAGCCGGCTTCGGATCCAGCCACAAACCCAAGTACAAACACACTCGTGGCTCAGCTCAGCTGCCCACACGGGTGGGCAGAAGGCATGACCTGGCCCCCTGCCCCATGGGACCCCAAGCAGGGTCATATAGGCCAGGGAGGAGTGGAATACCCTTCCCAGAGCCCTGTGGATTGGCTTTAGCATGAGCAGAGCAGGAGGAGCAGGATGGCCAGGACTTGTGGACACACCTGTGCAACCCCAGGGCACAGAGCTGCAAGGAAAAACACTGTTGGCATCACTCCTGGCTGGCTTTCTCCAGACACCTCCCAGCTAGCAAGCAGTCCCCAGCTACACTGAACCTATGGACTCCAACTCTAAAGCCCTCTCTCCTTGCCGTGCTCCTCTGCAGAGGTAGGAAGAGAACCCAGGAGTCCAGACTCCACAGCCTGGCCTCTACCCACCTTCCTCCCCAAGCGCTCTTCCTCCAAATGCATCCCTCCCCTAACCATTAACACCCCAGCCCACCCCGACAGCCAGGAGTCCTGCCTCCAGCTGCCCAGCTCCAGTCATCCTGGCTGCTCTAGCAACACACCCAGCAAGTTCGCCCAAAGTTACCCAAGTCATTTGCAGCTGGAAAGGCAAGTTCATCCCCGCCGGGGGGATCGAGGCCTCATTCCGAGCTGCCGCCTTGTTTGCCAACTGCCCTTTATCTATCAGGGGCCCCGGTGCTGGAGACCGGGTAATTTTCCTCCGCACGAAGTACAGTTTTCTAAATGAAGGGAAGCGTGGGGCCTATTATGCAGCTCCCGCACCCACCCCTTCGGCTCCCTGCAGGGCATGAAATAACCAGCTGCCAGCTCCCCGGAGCCGCCCGCCACGGCACCCGGGCTGCAGCCTCCCCTGTCACTGTTGTCAGCGCAGAATCCAGATACCTGGTAATGAGGAGGTTTAATGTGACAGATGAGAGGTTGGCTCATTAAAAAGCACAGGGAGAGAGCAAGAAAGAGATGATGAGGGGACCACATCCTGCAGACTTGGGCGGGTGTAAAACCAGGAGCCTGGCAGAGCCACCTCAGTAACAACAGAGGTCTTGATCTTGGTCCCCTGGAAAAACTTTTGCTCAGGCGGAAACAGCAGCTGAGACAGGGGATTTTTGGCTTTACAACACCTTGATGCCAGCTGAGGCTCCAGTACAAACCCAGTTAGACTGGGTGGGGGCTGCCGCCAGTTGAGCACCCTCGGTAAGGACCCTGCCTGCTCCACAAACTGCTAACGAGCCTGCCCCTACATCGCAGCAGAACAGCACTGGGTTTGCAGCAATTAAGGGGAGAAGTTCTTCTTTCTCTCTCTCCTTTTCCCCCCCGCTGCTCTTTCTTTGAACTAAGAGAGGATGTGGAGGCCTGTAACGCTGCGAGGAGGCAGATGAGCACAGCAACTTGCTTAGCGCTTTCCAAACTTTCTGGACCAATGAGACATTGTGAACCTCTGCAGATGCCTCCATAGCCACCCTAGCACCGAACTGGAGCAGCGTCACTAGGGAGCCTCGTACTGCAGCCTTGCAAACGGCTGCTGGTCTGGGAAGGCCTGACCAAGCACCACGAGGGCCGTGGGGTGCCAAGTGCTGTACACGCACATGGCAGGGGGACCTGAGAGGGGGAACAGCAGAGACTAGCATGCTGCAGGTACCACAGGAAGCAGGGGATCCAGCCCCTTGCTCCAACCACCAGGCCACCTCCCCTCCCAAAACCAACAGCCCATCACCTCCCACTGAGGAGCTCTAAGGACCCCTAAGCCCTTAGATCCAACTCTCACCCACAAAACCACAGGTGGCCCACACCCCCAGGACATTCACACCTCTGACATCCATTTGATCACCAATGGCCATTTCCTGCCCTGCATTCTCTTCATCAGCAGTGTGTTCAATGAAGACCTGGAGGCAGCTGCAGCCCAGATGCCTGCAGCCTGTACCTCGTCCCTACACATGTGGGCTGGCCAGAAACCTCTGCCGATCCCCCTGCGCAGGCACCGGGGAGTCGACTCTGCCACCGCAGCCGGCACCATGAAACTAACCAACACGGCCGCAGCTATCCCGGGATAAAGATGCCTCCTCCTATAGCATCCGCCCTTTCGCATGCAGCCCCTCAACCCCCCATTTCACCCAGGGACCCCCCACTATTGGGCAGTCTGTATTTGCTGGGTGATTCCAAGCAGGCGTTGCAGAGAAAGGGAGGATCATCAATACCGGAAGACCAGAGCAGGCTGAGCTGCCCTCTACACTGGCCCCGTGATGGAAGAGCCTGAGCAAGACGCATGCTCCCACCCCGCTCAGCCCTCAGAAGTGTTTCTTCAGCACCTGTCCCTGCCACAGCCAAGCGCAGAAGGGAAGTGCTAGGAACCCCATTCCCCAGCACGGGAAACCGAGGCAGGGTGAGGCTAAGTGACTTGCTCCAGGTCACACAGGCAGTTGGTGGCAGAAGGGGGCTTCATCCCCTAGCTTGCATCCCAAGTGCTAGACCCTAACTGCTGCACCATCCACCCTGGGAGACTCAGGAAGGGTGGGAGCAGATGATGTCCAGGACTGCAGGGAAGGGGGAGAAACCACCGCCCTGAGATGAACAAGGCTGGCCACGGCTGCCACGTGTGCCAGCACACAGCCCTGAAAACAGAAGCACGGCAAGGTGTCGAGAGATTAACTGCGGCAGAAGGAAACTTAGGGGCTCTCCATCAAGGGTCTCGGGCTTCCCCCAGCGTTCACACAGGTCGATCGTCCCCTGCTGCACATAGGTTTTACCCCCGGGAAACTCCAGGAGACCCGGTTCTCTGCCCTTGGTGCTGTCAGCAATGCCTGGGCAGAGTGGGTGGGAGATGCTGCTGGATCTGATTCAGCAGCACTTAACACCCCTGCTCAGTGCCTCAGCCAAGCCCTGAAGAGCCTGAGAACCTGGCTTCAGGCAGGGGAGAATATCCTGAGTGATAACCCCCATCAGTGGGAGGAGGTGACAGCCGCACGGCCACAGGTCTGACTGGTGGCTGCAACAGGATTTGAAGGGGCAGATCTAAGTCAAACAGTCCTGTGCTTGCGCTGTGCCTAGGACAGTGGGGTCGGGCTCTGAACGGGGGCTCTTGGCCTCCTTTTTATTACTCTACAGACAGCAAGAGGCAAGCGAGGACAGGGCTCCAGACTCCAGCAGGACCTCACCAGGACCAGAGCGGGTTGGAACTCATGTTAAAGTATTTTCAATTCAGCAGGTCTGCTTTTCTCCCCCAAAATGAATTTTTGCAACAAAGAGTGATTTTTTCCCCCCTCCTTTTCCAAACATTTCTGCTCAGAAACTTTCCCGTGTCCTCTCATGTGCCATTTCCATGGACTTCCCAATTCTCCTCTGCAAAGAATCACAGAAAAAGAGGGTTGGAAGGGACCTCAGGAAGTCACATCTAGTCCAACCCCCTGCTCAAAGCAGGATCAGCTCCATCTAGATCATCCCATCCAAGGCTTTGTCTAGCCGGGGCTTAAAAACCTTCAAGGATAGAGACTCCAGCACCTATCTGAGTGACCTGTTCCAATGCTTCACCACCCTCCCAGTGAGAAACTTTTCCCTAATATCCAACCTCAGCCTCCCTTGCTGCAACTGGAGCCCATTGCTCCTTGTTCTGTCATCTGCCACCACTGAGAACAGCCCAGCTCCACCCTCTTTGCAACCACCTTGCAGGGAGTTGATGGCTGCTATCAATCCCTTCTCTTCTGCAGAATGAATAAGCCCAGTTTCTGCAGCCTCTCCTCATCAGTCATGTGCCCCAGCCACCAAACCATTCGTCTTCCAATAAACCATTCATCTTCCAATCATCATGTCTCCCCCCCGACTTTCAGTTTGCAGTTTCCTTCTCCATTTTCTCCCCGCCTGGGTTATTTTTCCTTCCTGACGACTGATTGCTTTCCATCTCCCACTCTGGGTAGTTTCTCACTGGCCCAGATAGTTCTGCTGGGGATGTACCTGAGTGCTTCCCACGTTGAACAAATTGCTCTCGCAAAGTCCCCCAGGGGCTTCAGGGAGCCTGGAGCCCTTTTACATAGAGGGACCCAACCTCTGCTTAGGGAAGGGGTTTTTCCTTGATTCTGTGGGGAGTAGGTTGGAAGGGGCTGACACGTCAATGACCATCAGTTTTCTCTCCCCCTCAAAAAAAGAGAGACCAGTGGCTTTTGGATGTCTTTAACGAGGCCTGATTTTTAAACTAGGTGCTCAAGTGTCTGGAAACCAGGCTCCTTTAAGACCTTCCCAATCAGGCCCCAAAACTGCTCCGTGCTGAAGCTAGAATGAGAAGATGCAGCAGGGGGTAACGGGTTTTATTTGCATTGGCTGCCAGCAAATTGCACTCAGGTGTGAAGCAGCACTGATCAAATCGACCTGATCAGGCATGGAAGAGAAATGCAGGAGCCCACGCCTGCTGTTCCCCAAGCACATCCGGACCCTGCAGGCTCGTGCCTGGAGCCCAAGGCCAACTCCAAGGCTGGTTTTGTGCTCTCTGTGAGAATGGTAGCAGAGCTCAGGAAGGCAGAGATGCTTTCGATGCTTTGGACAACCATCCTGTGGGAGATGGTCTCCATATACTCCATGCCTCCTCAGTACCAGAGGCAGAACTAGGGTACCTCTGGAGAGCCAGCTCTACATCTCCGCGAGTCTCCGAAATGACTGCAGCCCTTGTGCCTGAAAATTTAAACAAGACTCCCTTCTAGCTTTCAATCGATAGACTAGAAACCTGATCAGCTCCTTTATTCTTCCCTTCCCCCTTTCTCTTTCCAGCCATTTCCTCCTATAAAAACCAAGCACAAGGCTTCTAAAGGCTGGTAGTGCAGCCATGCTCAAAGTGCCTTGAGATCCTTTCAGGGGTGCCGCAGGGTACCACACTGTGTTAGCACTGTCATGGGTGCCAACCTGATTCCCAAAAGAAAGCCAGAGATTTCCCAATAGGAATCCATAGCATTAAAACCATTCTACCCCATCATGGCCTTTCTCAGTTCTTTGCAACAGAAGAATTACTCCAGTATTTTTCTGTAGGCAAAAAACAAGTGAAAACTAAGAGCTGGCATTTGCGGGGGGAGGCGGGGGAGGGAGTCTATCAAGGAGAAGTTTGGGAGGACAGTGAGTCTGAAAAAAGGGGGTGCGAAATACTCTCTATTTCCTCTACTGAAGTTTCACGGAGAGTTAGTGACAGGGCAAAGGCCTCAATGGTCTTGAAACGGCACAGATGAGCAGCTCTTGCCTGAAAGCTTTTGCAGGCTAAAGCCGCAGCTTGTGAGAACAGAAAGAGGTCAGAGAAGGCGTCTCTCATTGCTCTGCGGCACTGGTGCCCCCCAGAGACCCAAGCCAATGTGCAGCCATCCCTGAGCCCGCTGCCTCCAGGCACCGGACCTCCAACACAGGGTTGTTACGGCACAAAAAAAACAGAGGGCACAACCAGGAGGAGCTGGGCTGTCGCACCTGTAGGGGACCTGGATTGAACAGCTGCGCGCTCACTGCTCGGGGGTTTCTATGCAGCTGTGATACTGATACCTGGTGCCTGATCTTTCAGTTTCAGGGTCATCTGTAGGGCCAACAGCTCAGCACCAGTGTGATACCAGTATGGGGCTCCCGTTCCCCACTCCAGAAGCCAGTGCAAAGCAGCAACGAGGGCAGGGGGACACGGATGCAATCCCAAGGGCCACTGCTGCATGACCCGGGGCTCAGCCGGGGCACGTGTCCGCACAGGTGGCCACTTCCAAAGAATCACGCCTGCTTCACAGGGGTGGCCTTGACAACAGGGCTCACTGCCTGCCTACAAGCGATACAGCCCTGCTCCTGCTCCTTGCCCGGCCATGTATCCCCCAGCAAGAGCCCACGGGTTGGATCCGGATTTGCTTTACAAAGCAGCATGAAGTGGGAGTCCGGCCCCGCTGCCCAGAGCAGCTGACATGCAAAGGGACAGCTGGCTCTCAGCTGTCGCCTCTTGCTCACAAGCGGCGTGTTCTCTATGAAATCGGCTCTTCTGCAAGTCATTGCAGAGGCCGAGCGGGGCCCAGGACACAGGTTATCGGAGGCAGCTCTGCCCCAGACCAGACACCCGTGTCGATCCCAGTCTGTGTCCCTGCCTCCAGAAGCAGCCCAGAAAACTGCCAGGAGCTCCCACTTTGCTGCACAGCATGGACATGGAGAACTTGATGGCACTGCATGCCGGCCAGGTCAACAGGAGACGGCTGCAGCATGAGTCAGGAGCAAGGCTCGAACTCGGGCCTCTGCCCACGTCCGAACACTGTCTGCCCTGCTACTACTCCAAACAGAGAATCACCTCTCACACTCGGCAGTACAGAGTCCACGACATGCACGGCCCACCCAGAAAGGCACTCGGTGCAAAGATAGGGGCACACAGGGGTGGTGGGACAGACACCCCACCCGGGCAGGCCTCCAGGGAACGCCCCGGATGCTACAGGAAGAGGCAGTGGTGATTCAGCAAGTGGCACGCTTTCTTCTGAGTCACTGCGGCAAGGGACAAGCCAGCTGGGGTGGGGACTACCATGCTGACCAGGGGAGGAGATGGTCCCACTGCCTGGATGTGGAAACTGAGGCACTGAGAATGGGCAGCGACTTGCCCAAAGTCATGCAATGAGCCCAGAGTCCCCCACCCCCACCATCTCCACAGCCCCTCAGACACACTTCTGGCCTTAGCTAGAGAAGCCAGGAGTCCTGACCCATGCTTTCTGTGCTTCTTCCAGTGTCCTGGAACCCAGTATCCCACTTCCCAGTCCCATCCAGAGCTGCGGGCAGAAGCCAAAACCCAACTTAGCCACATGCTCACTTCACTGCACACCACAGCTCTGCCTTCTGACCCTCCTCCAGTGAGCAGGCGCTCCCCTGTGTCATTTAGGCGGGGTTTAAAGACAGATCTGGCTTTCTTTCTTCATCACAGAGGGTTGCACTGTTACACCCATCATTTGTGTCCCAGCTGTACCTGGAGACCCCTTCAAGGGTGCTGCACAGACACACAGCATAAGACCGCCCTGCCCCAGAGAGAGACAAGAAGCACAAAGGATGGGGGCGGCAGGGAAATGACTCTATGCAGGTCTGGGCATAGATCCCAAGTGTCCTGGCTCCCAGGGCCAGACCATGTTGGTGAAAGAGAGGGGAAGCAACTTGCTGGGGGTCATAGACTGCAGCCAGGACCCTGCTCTTCCACTCACTCGCAATTCCCCAGCCACCGCTGGATCTCCGGACCCCACTACTGTCCATGTCTTATCCATGAAGCCATGCGGCACAGTGGTTAGAGCCAGGCCTCACCACCTGTAAGCCATTCCTCAGTCCTTGTCCATGTTAGGAAGCATTTGTGGAGAAAGCCACAGCTGTCCAGGCCCCCAGTGGAGACACAGCTTATCCTGCTAGCGAATCCTTTGGCTGATCCATTGATTCCTCCAAGGAAATAACCCATGGTATTTCTTTGGTGGTGTAAGAGCAAGGCTGATCAGAAGGGTTTCAAAAGAAATCAGTGCACCCCATCACAAGAACTTGCACTTTTTGCTCAGTTTGGCACTGGTGAGGCTTTCCCCGGAGTCCCGTGTCCAATTTTGGGCCGCACACTTCAAGAAGGTGGACAGATGGGAGAAAGTCCAGCACAGAGTGGCAAAAACAATGAGAGACCTGGGAAGTAGGGCTGATGAGGAAAAGGTAGATGAGCTAGAGTTAGTTAGTCTACAGAAGAGAAGACCGAGGGGGGGATTTGCTAACAGTCCTCAAATACATGAAGGGCGATGACAGAGAGGATGGAGATGGGCTTTCCTCTGTGGCCACAGGGGACAGGACTAGGAGCAATGGCCTCAAGCTGCAGCAGGGGAAACTGAGGTTGGAGAGGAGGAGGAACTTTTTATGAGGGTGGTTGAGCGCTGGAACAGGCACCTAGAGAGGCAGTGGAGTCTCCATCCCTGAAAATGTTCAAGAGCAGGTTGGACTGGACTGGGAGAGTTTAATCATGACTGATCCTGCCTTGAGCAGGAGGCTGGACTAGATATGCCCTTGAGAGGTCCCTTCCAGCCCCACTTTTCATCTCAGGCTGCAAGCTCTTCGAGACAGCGACTGACTACTGCCTGGGTTTGCACAGCACCAGGGGTCTTGGTTTTGGTTGCTGCATAGGCCCTGATATGCAAAAGAAAATCCAGGGTCAGATTTCCAGAAGAGCTCCCCTCCCACATCAACCATGGATCGAGTCAACAGGTGAGCAAAAAACAGATGGCACATGGAGCAAGAGAAGCCCACCTGCTTGGAAATTTAGGGCTGGAAGGGACCTCCTGAGATCACTGGGTGAAGATGAAGCATGATGGGTTTCACAGAAGGGCTTGATCCAATGCAGGGGCTACCACAGCCATCCAGCAGATTCCTCGGGAGTTGCCATGTCCTACAGGTCCTATGTCCTCTGGATGATAAGGGCTTTGACTCTTCCTCTACGCAAGGCAACGAACTGAGCTTCTTGGAACCGCTATCTCCCCCAGTCCTCCCCCCCAAAACCCCATCTGTCTTCCCCCAGCCTCGAAAACACCCACCCCCAGCCCATCCCCGTGCCCACCCTGGCAGCACATTTCCACCTTGCAGCCCACGAAACCCAGCCACTCAGGGTGCCGACTCTGCAAGAGGATGTCAAAGCAAAGAAGAAAAGCAACCCAAGAGCGGGGAGGAACCGCAGTAAACAACCTCACCAAACCCTGGTAAATACAGAGGCTGCTCTCCACGTTGCTTCCTGTTTGCTTTTGCAACAAGGCCCCTGCCTTGTGTTGGGGCTGCACCGCGCCACCCCTGCATATCTGGGAAGCAATGCCCCCTCCAAGACTGATCCCTGCCTCCTAGGGGGCAGGGGGGGTGGTTTGGGGGTCCCCAGAGCTGATCCAGCTTCAAGATCAGCCCTTCCTTATTTGTATTGCAGCAGAACTAAGCACCCAAACCTCCCAACAGGTAACAGCCCTGTTGTACGAGGCACTTGGGAATATAGGGCCCCTGCCCTAACAAAAAAAGCCCCTCTGGCCCTTCTTGAACTTCCTCTGCAGGTTTTGCAGCTACTGAAGATGTAGGAGGATTAACTCATGATCACTAATGACTTGTACTGCCATGGCACCTGGGAGCTGCAGTCTTGTGCCCAATTTTCAGGGGTGCTACGTGTTGTACAAACACACAGCAGCATGAATGGCCCTGATCACCATGCCCCCAAGAGCCTGTTGATCCCCCAGCTTGCCCCAGGGCTACAAGGATCTCCTGGGATTTTGGCACCTGCTCTACACTGGGGCAGGGATGCCCCCACGTGCCACAGCCTGGGCCAAGATGGCACCAGGTAACACAGGCCAGATAGGAGGTGTTGGATTTATTCTTGTTAAAGCTGCTCTCCTATATAAGACACTGGATTCCCCAGGAAGCAAATTTCTCTGGGTGCCCAGATGCCTGGTATTACTTAGGGCTGGGAGCAAAATTTAGATCAGGCTCCCAAAGCCATCTTTGATGTGCCTCATTGAACAGGACATGGGCGGAGATGCAGAAGACCCAAACCCAAATGCCAGCTCTGCCATGGAGCTGCTGGGCGACCTTAGGCAAGTCTCTTGGCCCCTATGTGCCTCAGTTTCCCCTCCCACCCACTGTCTATCTGATTTTGCCTTTCAGGCACCATCTCTTACAAAGTTTTTGTATAGCCCCTGGCACAGAGTCCAGACCAGGACATCACCGGAACCCAAGCAACCACTCTCCTCCTCCTCTTCATCACCAGGGACTGACACTTGCTCCGAGAGTAGCACAGGAAGAAATAAAACAAAGAGAAACTCACATGGAAGATCTATTTCAGGAGCCAAAGGAATCACCACCATCACAACTGTGACCAGAAAACCTCCAGCTGACCAAGCAGCCGACCCCCCAAGGGTAACCATAGGCAAGGAAACTAAACACAACAGCGTGCAAGCTCCCCCAGCGTGAGCTGATCTGGGGACACTGGGCTGTTTATTTGGCTCCTGAGGCTTGGATCCAGCATTGCCCACATTTAAATAAAAAAATTACAACCAGAAGGGAAAAAAGAAATCCCAACCCCAGCTGGGCCGGTCAACCTAAGCGACGCCTGCTTGCAAGAAAAAAAAGAAGCTGCTAATTTTAACTCTCCGGTGGAAAGGGTGAGGGGTACTTACAGGAGACAGGATGGCTGCGTCCTTTTCCATGTAGACTCAGCCCTGGCCAGCTGAAAGGAAGCTCGCTGGACAAGAGAGCTTGTCCCAGCCCTGCAGGAAGGCAGCGCTCTTCCCCCCACCCCGGCCACCCTGGGCAGTGCTGCAACAACTGTCCCCAATCCGACACTGCCACCACCGATGGAGGGAACGTGCCACCCCCTCCCCAAACACTGGCAGAAAGAAACTGGGCCTGTCTAAAGGGCAGAGACAGATGTAAAACCAGAGGGAGGTGGCTAAGTGTGTGGGGGGATGGGGCAGGCTGAGGCCCTTGCCTGGAAACAGCTGTTGAAAGCAGCCGCTCACTTGGCTTCCTCTACTGCCAAAGGAGCGGTGACCACAAGCGGGGTGGAGGCGGCCGGGGGGCAGATGGAGCCGGACACCCAGCACTGTCCTGCGCTTGCACACACAGGGGGCATGCCCCAGCTGGGCCCTGGGGCCGTGCCCTGGTCCCCTCCCCTTCGCCCTGCAGTATCGAGTGAAGGGAAGCCAAGGAAAGAGAGAGCAAGGAGAGAGGCAGGGTCGCCCTGCTCCATATCTGGCTGGACCTTTACACCGGGGAAAAGGGGACTGCAGGCTGGGAAGGGGCAACATCCCTGCCCTGTGCTCCCAGCCTTGCCTCGGGCTCCAGAGAGGTCCCACACTGAACCTTCCCCTACCCCTAACATATTCAAGTATGATCTTGGGGCTGTGCATGACAGCTGATGAAGGATCCGGGCCCCGAGGAAGCTAAGAATCAGGTGGGTTGATATTAAAACCTCATCTTGGGGCTGTGCATGAGAGCTGATGAAGGATCTGGCTCCAGAGGAAGCTAGGAATCAGGTAGATCTGTGACAACCTGAGATCCTATCTGCATATAAAAACTGTAAGAGACAAAGGGGTCTCAGCTCAGTGCTGGGGATGCAGCGAGACTGCTACCAACAGGCTTTATCCTGAGATAGTAGGTTTTCATGTCATACAGGAAAAGCCCATAAGGGGATCCGCCCTTGTATGTCCATAGGAAATGCATTTTGCATTTTGGCTTCTATTCTACCCAGGAGAACACACAATTCACCAGCAGATTCTCTAGATGCCTGAAGAAGGGTGTTTGTGCCCAAAAGCTTGCAAAAAACAATTTTCCAACTATGTAGTTGATCTAATAAAAGATATTACATCTACTCAAAAAACCGTGTTTGCATAGGAAATGCATTCACCGGACAGTGGCTGGATCCTTTCAGCTATGTTTAGGTCAGGATAATGTTCCTCCATGGAGAAGCCCTCAGCAAATACAAGGTCCCTGCTGACAAGGGGGTGGAAAGTAGTTCCCTGAGAGGGAAGATCTTGGCTCAGATGCTTTGCTACCAAATAGCAGCACATGCATCACAATGGCGTACCCTGGGCAGGGAAGTCTGGGCTGCTGGGGGCACGAGGAGCTAGTGGAGAGTCAGGACGCCTGGGTTCTGCCCCCCACTGTTTTGTCTGGGCAGCCCTTGGTTACTCACTTGGCCTGTTTGGCACGAACACATTTCCCCATCTATAAAAGGGAAATCGCTATAATTTGCATGTTCAGGCGCTTTCCAAAGGAAGGGGGATGACATGGTCTCTTCCAGCAAAAGGGCAAAGAATGTCTTACCTCCCTGGGGCTTTCGAGAGACATTTTTGGGTGGAAAAAGGGAAAAACAAAATGTTTCTGTGGAAGTCAGCATGCCTGGAGAAAAGCTGTTTGTCCTTGAAATGACTTTTCCACAAAATGCATGAAAGTTATCCCAAATTATCATTAAAAAAAAAAAAAAAAAAGAAGTAGTCTCATGATTTTTCAAGGCAGCCTCCTGATTTTGGAAGGCCTGACTTGTGATTTTTTGAACATGCAGCCGTGGACAGTATGGCATTAGAGTTTGCATAGAAGAGGTTCATGGAGATACCCATTGCTTTCAGGTCTTCCACCGCAGCGGGTGCTGCACATGCATACAGTACCAGGCAGCCCCTGCTCCGACGAGTTCACTTTCTCAAGAGAGGAAGGACAGCCAGCTTTGACAGCTAGAAAGCTGCGGTGCAGAAAAGGTAAATGCCGGAGGAGATCTATAAAGAGTCTCTGACCTGGCTGGGCGTGAACCCTGCACACCCCCACTGAGAACCACAAGCACAAAAGTATCCTCAGTTGTGCCGTGCCCATTGCAAGGGGACTTGTTCTTTCTGGAGAAGCAGCATGCCAGCAGCCACCCGGGCCAAACCAAACCGGTCTCAAGGGAAACCAGAGATGGATTTTGATCTGGTTTCTGACTCCTGTAGGGCCTGGGGAGGCCTGGGATCGATGACCCCACCAGGCCCGACTGTCCCCGGCTGCTTCAGTGATTTCAGGGGCTGCTCGTTCCGTATAACCTCAGAGAAGCAAACCCTCAGGCAGGCACAGGGAAGATAGCACGTGCTGCCCCAAGCACAGAGGGAGCTAAAGGACACTGATACATCAATTCACGGCAAGGTCGCTGTCCTGGGAAGACTTCCTCCATCCGCTGCGGTCAGGGACAGAACGTGGGGGTGGGCTTTCCTGGTGCACCCCCGAGCACGTCAGACTCGGGAACATGAAATGCCTATTGATCGTGGGCATGGGACGCAAGCACAGTGGGTTACATTGCCCGGTGTCGGTCGACATGGACTTCCGAGGCAGCATCAATACGGCACTGCTAATTGCTCAGTGCCTGCCTGAGGTTCTCTCCAGGGAGGAGAGGAGGCAGCAGGACTCGGAGATGCCCTGGGAAGCACGTTCTCCGCTCTATGCCAGTCCTCTGGGCAAGAAGCTGCTGAAGGCTGCTGCACCCTGACCCAGCACAGAAGGCAATACCTGGAGGAGGAGTGCATATCCAGCCTGGGGCACCAGTATACCAGCATCCCCAATGCTAACCACAGCATCATGCTAGAGATCCAGAAGCACCAAGTCTGCTGCCCAGATGTGGATGGTGGTATCCAATGTAGCCAGATGTGGGGCTGACTACATCTCTCCATTGTGTGCCGTCAGCTACAGGAGCTTGGGTAGCTCACACACACTAGCACCTCCCCACCACCCAGGGGAAGTAAGCCTGGGAGGGGACCTCTGACATGACATAGCAGCCAGGAGTGCAGTGGGGACCTAGATGTTGAGCGCAGAGGTGGTGCTAGACCCATACAGCAAAACCATGCAGCAGAGACAGCACAGAAGTGGCCTCTGGAAAGGAAAGGGGCCTCAGAGTGGGTGGAAGAATTTATGCCCCAAGCAGCCCATCACGTCTCCCCTCTGTAAAGGCAGGATCATCACCTTCATCTCTCCCACTCTTCAGACTAAGTTATTCAGGGCCTCTTGCTATGTTTCCTGCTGCGGCTGAAGGCTCTGCTCTGCAGCAAACACGTCCCGATCCAAGGGAATACCAACACATCCCTCCTCTATTGACATGAGCTGGGCCCTCTCATGCTGGCATCACTCCAGACAAACCTGCCTGGTTCACACCAGTGCAGATGAGCTCCAAGCAAAGCCCTACAACCCCTGACCTCACCAAGGAGCCCTCAACAACCTCTCCATCCACCTGGCCTGTGACCTCAGCCATGCTACCTGCCCTCTGATCTGAGAGCACGAGGCCATCTCCATCCTTCTCTGAACCCCCGACCAAGCTGCTTGCTCAGCAGAGAAAACCAGCCCCTTTCAAGAGGCTGGGATCGGATGATTTTTAAAATCTTTCCTTCTATTGATTTTCGGAGCAAACCCAGAATATACATTACATGAAACCATAGAACCCTCATAAAACCGCTCCCCAGTTCGGTCTTTACCACAACCTTATTACAGACAATGGAGATGCAAACATTTACTGTAACAGCCATAAACAGCAATTGAAGTTCGAGAAGAAAAAAAATATATATATATATCCTCTTTTAAATAGTTCCTCCATTCCCCCTCTCTTCTTGCTATCAATAGTCTTCATTTCCGGGGAAAGGAAGGAGAGCAAGATAGAACAGGAGGGGTTTTTCACACTTCAAACAGGTCTTGTCCATACTACAAGGGTTTTACCAACATCATGGCCAGACTAGTAAAACCCTCTGGGCTGGTCAGAGTTATACCAGTATAAAGTCTACTGGTATAATTTAAGCTGGTTCCCACAAAAGCTGTCCCAGTGAAAGTATAGTTGTACTGATATCATTGCATTCTACCAGCATAATTAATTCAGGTAAAAAATTATATCCCGTACTGATAAAAGTTTTCCCAGGCACAGCTCTAGGCAGAGACAGGCCCATATACAGGCCCTAAACATGCTTTCTCAGCATCATGATAACAACATGCCGTATCTATGCAGTGAAACCATCTCCACAGAAAAAGGCTGGAAAAGCCTGGGGTTTGCAGAGAACATCCCTAAGTCCAGAGGCATCTACAGAAGTAGATTGCACTTCTTCACACAAAGAGCTGGCACAAAGAGCACACAAAAACTGGGTCCGGTTTTATATAGACGGTTATTCCAGGTACTATATGGCATCAGCTATAATGGGATAAAGCATCTTCTTCATGCTGGTATAACCACACCTGCAGGGGCGGACTGTGTGTTCCCTTAAGCTTGTCAGCACAGTCGCGCATTGTATACAGCCCTGAGCTCCCTTTACCCTCCTCCAACAGTGTGCACGGCCATCAACAGAGGATTAAACTATATTGAGACTTACCTGCTCTAATTTACAGGCCTCTTTACATTATGAGGCAGGCCTAAGGGGCCCTCAGTCTAAGCGACATACAGGCCACTGTCCTAACAGGTGCCTGGCCAAAGTCATGCAGCCTCTCTCCATCATCTTAAGGGCAACTCCAGCCAAACTGAGACCTGCCAAGGATTTGGCCATTTCTCTAATCAGCCCTGCCTGCGTTCCCCAACAAAATGTCCTAAGTGAACTCCACTCTCGTCTCGTTCTTTGGTTTGGTGCAATGTCTCTTGACAAGGAAGATGGACAGTTTTGTTGACAGGCACCAGCACAATCTGGACATGGGGAGAGGATCAAAGACAGGTGGTACAGGACTCCTTAGCTGGCTACAGAACACTAAATGGGTATCCTGCCCACACACACACTCACATGCCTGCAAACACATGCATATATACGTCTTCTTGTTATAAACCTTACGGTCTGATTTCTTCTTTGCTCCCCAGTTTGTCCACCCACTCACAACAGCACACAGTGGATGCCAAACTAATGAGTCACCCATCCCAGACACCTGACAAAAAGGTTAATAAGGCCACAGCAGATCCTCATCTCCACTAAGGTCCGCGTTGCAGTGTTTGTACCCACTTCATTCAAGGCATGTTGCTGCTGTGAAAGCAGCTCACGGAGGTGTAGCTGAGCTGGCTCTGAGCTACCTAGCTTGGGCGTTGCTAGCAGGGCAGGGAACTCAGACTGCAAAAGCCACGCAGGGCAGTGGGCACATGCCCAGGTGAGCAGTTCACACAAAGTGCTCTTTGCTGGCCATGCCCGAGCTGGTCAGTGCAACATTTTGAGCTGCGAGCATGGCACCAACTGCTGGGTAGACACAGGCTGGCTGGGAGGGTGGTAATTTCACTGCATCCCCTCCCATCACAGGAGCTATAGGAGCATGAGCCACTCACCACCAGCACCCTGTGGCTGCAGCCCGCCACGAGGGTGGATCCCTCTGCCTCCATATAGCTCAAGCCACCCAAGCAGTGAGCCAAGAGGAGGAATCCTAGAGAAAAGCACTGCCCTGCAGCTGAGCTGCTGCTCCCCAGTCTGCGATCTGACCCTCAGCTGTGCCACGGCCCCAAATCCTCCTGCTTCAGGGTGCAGGTGAAGCCCATCTCAGGGCACACAGGGGAGAGGGTTGTGCTGACAGCAGCCCTGCACAGAGTCCCCCCTCTATTATAGACATCGCTTTCCACCCCACCCCTCAACTCATATTTCCCAAGCTGACTTAAATCAAGGCAACTATTGCAAGGTCTACCGCCTGCCTGTCACTGGCAACAGCAGCTACGTAGGCCCAGCCCCGCATACCCGGCAGCAGAGCTGCCCGCGTGGGCAGGCCTGCGAGCTCAAATAGCTGCACGTCAGGCTGCGACTCCCCCGGCCAGCCTGACCGCAGGGAATGTGATCTCAGTGCAGCCTCCCTTTCCAAATAGGGAGGGGAAACGGTGGCCTCCCTGCTCCCAGCCCAGCGGGACGGAAGATGCTGCCATAATTGGAAGGGAGCGAGCACAGCGGCCCCCAGCACTTCTCTGGGCTTTTCCCGCACGGTGCTGGGGGGAGATTCTGTCCCAGGAACATCAGGGATCGGTTCCCAACCCCAACCCCCGCCATCACCAGCCATCATGCCTAGGGGTCAGGCATCTCTGACACCTCTGAATCTCAGGAAGGGGAAGGCATGAGAGCAGAGCTGGAATCAAAGGGAGTGCTTTTCTCCTACCTGTCAGTTGGGTCCCTGCATCTTCAGCCGGTTCCCAAAGGGGGACCTTGCAGCCGCTGTCCTATCAATCACACTGCAAAAGGGAAATGCCCATCAGATCCAAGAATGCAGATAACCTGTTTATCCTACTCTGGAAGGCTATCCAGACCAGGCCCTGACCCCCAGAGCTAAGCAGTTTCCTCTCAAATATCCATTCAGGTTTTAGCGCATAACCCACACATTTGTTTTCACCAGGGTACTGAGGGCTCCTGGGTCGCCAGTGCTAAGGGAACGAACGACCTTGTGAGACTGGGTCATATTAAGAAGGACAAACAGACAGGAGGGAAGGAAGAAAGACACAGAACGAGACAGGAAAGTGGATCAAGGAAGAGGACAGACTACAAGGGGGAATAAAGAAGACACAAATCAAAAAAGATGTAGATAAAGGAAGAGAGATCAAGGGAAGAAGAAATAAAGGAAGAAAAAAGTCACGAAAGATATAGAGCAAGAAGAAACAGAAAGATTGGGGAAGAAGCTAGGAAAAAAATGACAAACTTAGACAGGTGAGGACTGCAAAACAAGCTACGCAGCCCTGTGCAGCTGTTCACCCACATCTGGAGCCCTGCCAGACACAGCTGACCCGAACTGATGCCTCAAGTTGACCTCAGGGGGTAAAGTAGGGAAATCTCTGCCCTACAGAGGTTTGAAGCAGCAGCACTGGAGTCAATCTGGATTCACACCTCTTGAGAGCTATGACCAGCTTGTGATCCCTCACTCCAAGCCCTCTGGCTTCCAAAAGCAATGACCGGTGTAGCCAAGTCACTCCATGCACACATCAAGCAGTATCTAATTTCCAAAGCCAACAACCCAGGAGCTTTGAAATCCAGATTTTGCCCTGCCAGTTTCAAAACCATTCTTCTGTGGGTGGATGAGCTGTAATGTCAGCTGACATGGACTTGTGTGCCTAGAAAAGGACAATTCGCCAGCAAAAAAATCAAATGCTTGTATATTTTGCTTGTGAAATGCCACTCTATCATCTCAAACAGAGTTTGTCTCAAACTGTTTTCCAGGCTGGACCCCTCAGACTACAGTTCCTGTGATACCCCGGGATGTCCCTGTTAGCAAGGAGAAGTGATGGGAGTGATGGATAATGGGAGCAATAGGCAGCTCAGCAAAAGAAAGGCAGGGAAAACCAGGTCCAATCTGTTCCTCTGCTGCAGACTCCCTGCAAGACCATGGAGCATGTTGCTTAGATCCAAGGTGTCTAAGAGATTTAGGAGCCTGACTCCTTGATTTCAGCAGCAATTAGGAGGAGAGGATGAATACGGGCTTTTCTCTGGACTAAAAGCAACGGCCTCAAGTTGTAAACAAGGGAAATTGGGGTTTGAAGATGAAGAAAAACTTACTGAGAATGAGGGAAGCCAAGCATTGGAACAGAGGCAGCGGATT
This sequence comes from Alligator sinensis, assembly GCF_000455745.1. NCBI lineage: Eukaryota > Metazoa > Chordata > Crocodylia > Alligatoridae > Alligator > Alligator sinensis. Next base: position 779,664 of record NW_005842579.1, read on the forward strand.
ATCTACCCTGGAAAAGTCCAAGAGCAGGTTGGACACACTGGGCTGGGAGGGTTTAGTCAGGCACAATCCTGCCTTGAGCAGGGGCTGGTCCCTTCTGGCCTTACTTTCCTAGGATACTTTGGAGGATCACAAGGGAGACAGAGATCAAGTAAGTAGCCGATTCTATGGAGGACAAAGGGGAAACAAGAGCAAATCCCATGCTGCAAGTGGGCTGTTCCGAGTTTGGGACAGGTAGGTTTTGGGTGGAAAAAAATATATATATCTATATATAGGTAGGTACGTAGATCAAAACCAGACCCACATACAACAAAAAAAGAAGATCAAAAAGCCCATGCTTCTGGGTTGAAAAAAACAGTTTCATCAGCAAATGTTCCACCCACTGCCCGAGCGCAGAGCTAAATCGCTGCACTTTGCTTCTGGATCTACTGAGCCCCCCGTGCCCCGACCCCCCAGCCACTGGCTCCAGGTGGGCATGCACAAGTGCCAAGCCTTGACACGCACCTTGCCTGGCCTTCCGGTGCACCAGGACTGCTCTGAACCTCTGCCTGAGATGGAGAAACCACCCGCTGGGGAGTGTCTGAGACCTTCAAACTCATCTCACTTGTGGCCCCAACTGAACGGACTGAGCACAAAAGGGTGCTTCAAGCTGGGTCACATGCCAGTCAGATTCCCCTTCCACCAGGGAAACACCATGCACACAGTAGCATGCAGAGGCACGGTAAACTCACATCCCCTTCCACCCGGTGGTAAATCCCATGCCTGGCCTTGCCCTCCGAAGCCATGGCTCTGAGGCCGCCTGACCTTGGCAATACCCTTCTCTCCCTCTCTCGCCTGTTTAGACTGCAAGCTCCTAGGGGCAGGGGCTGTCTCTTCTCGTGTGTTCACACAGCCCCTGACTAAACCGGCTGCTGCTGTCAGCTGTGACCTCTGCCTGCTATGGCATAAGACCAACAACTGTGCCGGGCACACAGATCTTAGTGGAAGCAACAGGGCATTGGCAAACAAGTCCTCTGGCACTTACAGAGCCCCAGCTGAAAAGTCATTGGTCTGAGCATGCCTGTGCTGGGTGTAGCAGACACCTCACCAGCACCCAGTGCTATGGGGGGGACGGGGGCCAGAGACCAAGGGCTGTGATGCAGGCTGTGGGTGGAGGATGTGTGAACGTGTGGTTCAGGTCACTGCACAGGGTTTGCTCGGCTCTGCCGAGCCTTAACTGCGGTCTCCTCCCCACCCCCACCCCCGCACACCCTGTCCTGCCCCATCTATGAGCCGTCTTCACAGCCCATCCAGGGGGCTCTCAGCAGACGGGCAACTTCACAAGTGCATCGCTGCACTTCAGGCACCTCCTCGGAAAGTTGCAGCAAGGGAAGTTGAGGTTAGATATTAGGAAAAACTCTCTCACTAGGAAGGTAGTAAAGCACTGGAGCAGATTACCCAAAGAGGTTGTGGACTCTCCATCCTTGGAGGTGTTTAAGCCCCGGCTCCACAAAGCCTTGGCTGGGATGATCTAGTTGGGGCTGGTCCTGTTTTGAGCAGGGGATTGGGCTAGATGTGACCTCCTGAGGCCCCTTCCCACCCTCATTCTCTATAAGTTTATGAAGCAGGCTCCTTCCAAGCCAGCAGCAGGACAGGGTAGGGGTTGCCATCTTCCACACCACAAGTATAAAACCAGACCAAGTCCAGGCCAACTGGGATCTCGCATGTGAGGACTTGCTCTATAAAACAAGTAGCTCACAGCTTGTCTACATGAAGAGTTACTCCAGAAGACCTAGTCCTCATTCAGCCCCCTGTCTAGATGCTCTAATAAGGGCATCCACTGGGGGAGATGAAGAGCTGCTCTTTCAATTCTTACATCCGAATTAAGGGCAATCCATCCGGATTAAGGTGGAGCACGAATTTAACAAGAAATAATGATTCCTAACGAATCCCCCTGTGCAAAAGCTCTCGTTCAGGAATAAGCTCATCCCCGCAGGGAATTCACCAGGGACAGCCTCTTTAAATGCATGCCCCCACCTGAATCTGAATTAAACCTCCCTGCATAAACAGGCCTCCCCCAGTGCCCTTGCTGCTAGCTCACTTCCTCTCTGCAGCCTACCAGCCCCGGCAGAAGCCTCAGCTCTTGTTTACTGGGGACCACCAAACCCACGGCAAAAACAGAGTTTGCTACCACCATGGCATCTCAGTGAGGGGAACAGCCGTCTCCTCGCCACTGCTGCTGAGAATCCCAGCCCCCCAATAGCAGCCAGCTGCAATGACCGGCACCGAGGGACTTGGAGCAGAGACGCCCAGCCAGGCTGGGCTAAAATGTTGTTCCTTTTGTTCCCTCCCCCCCTACAGAAACTTGTTTTTTTCAACCACCTGCTAGGGCTTGTCAGCTGCAGGCACTTCGGGACAAGGACTGCCATTGACCATGAGCACGTACAGCTCCCAGCACGAGGCGCCGAGATGGCAGCCTTGGGGGCGGCGCAGCAGCTCTGAGGAACGCAGCGTGGAGGGGAGAGGTCACAGCCAGCTTGAACTGCATCCGTCTAGCCCTAGTCTAGCGGACAGGCCCAGGGAGAGGCATTGTTGTCCGGGGAGCGCAGGACTGGCCTGCACGGCACACGGCAGATAGGGCAGGGGACAGAAAGCCAAGCAGCGGATTGGGCAGAGGTCACAGGGCAGGGAGTAGCAAGTAGAGCAGCAGATTGGGCAGGGGCAGAAAGCAGAGCATTAGAGCGGGCAGGGAGCAGAAAGCAGAGCAGCGGAAAGCAAAGCAGCAGAGCAGGCAGGGAGCACAGAGCACGGAGCAAAATGCAGAGCAGCAGATTGGGCAGGGGGCACAGGGCACGGAGCACACTGGATGGGGGGAAGGGATCAGAGTGGTACTAGGGTAGGCTGCGAGGCTAATTTGTGGCAAATCTGCCAGAAAGCCCCCTTCACCCATACAGCAGCAATCTGAGATATGGGGGTTGCGGAGGAGTCCAGGGGAAACAGAAGCTCCTGATCAGGTTTCCTAGCCCCGAAAAGGACTTGAGGGATGCAGGGTTGGAAGGAGAATGGGAATTTGTGAGTAGAGCCTCAGCAGAGCCAGGCTGGAGTGTGTAGGCAACATTATCCAATGGGTTGCTGACGTGTGTGTCATGGCCCCTACACAGTGACCAGCCACTGGCGATTCTCCCATGCTCTCAGACCAGGACTCTGTTTCCTCTGCTCCCGGCCACGCACAGCAACAGTGACAGCTGGGAAGCTCTTGCTGACCCTGGATTACTTGCAGGTTGTTGTCACCTGGCGGGGAGGAGTCTTAGGGCCCCGGAGGAGGCCAGCCTGATCCAAAGCTCAGAGATCTCAGCAAGGAGACAGCCTCTGGTACCTGTGGGTTCAGGATCAGGCCCTAAGCACCCTTCCTAATTCATCCTGACAGCACCGGAGAACCCAGCAGCTAATCAGCTCACGCAGCTGCCTTCTTCCAACAGGGTGGGGGAGGACTGGTTACTTCTCCAGCCACTTCACTTTAGCAGCGGTGCACAGAGCACTAGTCAGGATGCGGGCTGGAAACGGCAATGCAAGCCAGGCCCAATCCCATATCACCCCAGCCCTTGTGGAGTCCTTTGCCCCATGGCGAAGCTGGTGTAAACTCTTGCCCTTCTGATCAGGGGGGAAGGAGCAGTTTTAAGCCCAGGCAGCTCAGTTCCTCAGCCGCCGGCTCGCCATGCATCCACACCCGCTCTTTGCAGAAGAGTTTCCATTGCGAGGCCTTCTGGGTATTAATCCTGCCATTCCTGGCGCAGGTCCCAGCAGCAACGGATTTTGGGATAGCTCTAAAGGTCACCCACTAGCCAAGCCAAGACAAGGCCAGCCTGAACATTTAGGCTAGACCAGGGATTCTCTACCCGGGGGCCGCAGCAGCCTGGGGTGCCTTGAGACCCTTTCAAGGGTGCCCCAAAAATGTCAGCACAGCTCACTTTACCAAAGGATTCGCAAGATAAACCCTGAGATTTGCAACAGAAATCCAGAGCTGTGCTCTTTCTGAGTTCCTTGCAATTGAAAAGCTGCTCTATTATTTTCTGTAGGCAAAAAAAAAAAAAAGAGTCAAAATGAAAAGCTGCTATTTTCCAAGTGTATCCAGAGGTGACTCAAATCTAAAAAGGGGGGTAACTATTGATCTAGACCACTAGTGGTGAACCTTTTTTTTCCCATTTACCGACCCCTAAAAAAATTGTGAATGGAGGTGCGGAGCCCTCTGAACTGTAAGTGTGGGTATTCACCTACTTTGGATTGATCATAATCATCCTTTGTGGACCCCTCTGACAGTTTGCAGACCCCCAGGCTGAAAACCACTGATCTAGACTAACGCCGTTCAAAAGGACATTGCTTAGGCCCGGGGGGGGTGGTCAGCACAGCTACGAGCAAGTGTCAGCCACAGAGGATTTAGCTGAGAGCTCCCCCCACTCCCACACCCACCCACCCACCCACAAAATGGAAATCTTTGCATCGTATTTCCCCCCTTCCCCCACCCTCCTCTCAAAAAAACCCAAAAAACAAAACCTGAAAAGGACAGATTTGCATGGGGGGGGGGGGGTTTCTTTTGGTTTGTTGCTTCTTGTGCAGCAAACGGATTTGAAAGCAGATTCAAGGAGAAAGGGGAAAGAAAGGGGAAAAGAGAAGACAAAAGGGGAGGGGGAGAAAAGTCTTTGTAGAAAACTTTTGCAAAATAAATAAATAAATACAGAAATAAAGTGCTGAGCCAGCGTACGATGTTCTGTCTCAGAAACTAAAGTGACGTGGCCATCCCGTGGCCCCGGCTATGCAGATGGTGTTAGTTACCAGAGGCCCAGGAGCCTCCAGATAAAAGCCTGGAGACATCACTTGCCCAAAGGTAGATCCGTAAAAAATGAGGGGGACAAAAGTGAGGATGGTGAGGAACCCAACCGGTTCCCCACAGGTCAGGTTTGATTTTCATCCTTGCCCAGGGGTTTTCCCCAAGATACCCCCGCGCTGATGGAGAGAAGCCTAATTACCTCCAGAGTCCACGAGCTGCAGAGGCTCAGGAAGGCTTGCTCCAGCAACCAGGCAAAAACCCAGGAGTCCTGGTTGGGACCCCACCCTCCTCCGCTCCAACCACAAAACCAGGAACAGAATTTAAAGCCTACTCTCCGCGTGGTTTAGTATCCAGTTAGGGGCCCGATTCTTGCACCTTATTTTGGTGCAACCCTGAGTACAGAATACGGATAGGCCAGTGATGGGCCTTACATTTCTTCCCTATAATTTGGGGTAAAGAGAAGAACCAGAGATGCAGACCTCGACCGAGTCACTAACCACCCAGCCTTTCCTTTCCTTTGATGGTCTCTGACAGAGCAGCCCCCAGGAGGTGAAATGCCCACAGATATCGAACTTTAATACCTCCCAGGATTTTCAGTCCAATGCAGCCCCAGCCCCATAATTAGATCCATCACGAGCCAAAAAAGCTGCTGATCCAAAGGATACCCCCCACCCTGGCCAGCCCACAGTTACACAGCCCTGTCCAGGGAAGGCAGCTCCTGGAAAGCCACATAGGGAGACAAGAAGGCTCATCTCTGTCCTTGAGGAAGAAATAAGCATCCTCTGTGCTCTTCACGCTCTGATGCCTGCTGGGTTTCTGGTGCAATTCAGAGCGACCTCCAGCAGCTTTAGATGTCCAGTCCTGGCTGGGCCCTGGGAAGCAATGGACCACATCATGCAAATTTTTTTTCTGGCAACCCCCTGCTCTCACCCCGATAGCAGGGGCTGGACAAAGAGTCAGTGGACAGCCCAGAGGGGACCCCCCACATCTCCAGCCATGCCAAGGCTCCTTCCTCCCCTATCGAATGCAGCAGAGAGCCAGCTCCAGATTGCAGAGGGGGAAGGGAGGCATTACCACAAGCTCCTCTTCCCTTTTTTGAGTTTCCTCTAGCAACGGGTCCGGACCACAACATTTGGATGCTGGTCCAAACTTCCCCATGCCCTAACAAGCATTTGGCTCCTGCCCCATCTCCAATTACCTCACCCCGCTTCCCGTCACATCGGGGCCAAGCATCAATGCGGGGCCCATGCCAGAGGAGAAAGCCTGGACCTCGTTCCCCCTTACATTCAATGCAACCAAGCTGCTGTTTGAGGGCTCCAAGCCACCCACAGCTTGCACTGGTCAATGAGAGCTTCCCCAGCTCTCGGTGTGGGCCAGTGGGTCTTTTGCATCTCTGCTTTCTTTGGCCTCCCACCAGTAGATGTGGAGGAGGGAAAACCCACAAGAGATCACCCCATCACGAGGCGGGGGCAGGAAGGCCTGAGACGTCCATCTCACAGCAGAAAAAGACAGGTTTCGGGCCACCCGCGCTCCCATGAGATCGCTACTGAGACGAAGAAAGGAAGGGGGGGTGGAGGACACGAGGGCCATCTTGGAAAGGGGAAGAGATGGCTACCACGTGCCACCGGATGCCGTGGGCCTTGCTGCCAGAGGTGCGGATAAAGAGCAGCCCCCTCAAACTGAAGCATGGGGGCTCTGAATTACGAAGAAACAGGTGAGCCCAGGCAACCTCTACCCTCTGCATAGGAAGAACAATTAGAGACTAGGAAGGGCAAAACAGAGTCAGACTGATCTCCAACATAGCTACCTAGGCACGTGGGGGCAGCCCTG
>NW_005842579.1:786338-793262 GCF_000455745.1 Alligator sinensis
GCTGAACTTGCACCAGCTGCAGTGCAGGATTGCAACGGGGCGCCTCAGTACCTGTAAAAACATGGCACCTTAATAGCTATAAAAATACAGCCCTCTGTGCCTCAGAGCCCTGATTCTCAAGCAGGGTCTCAAGAACAAAGCACCCTGGGAGGGGCACAAGATCCTTTTAAGGGTGCCAGACGACAGCAGCACGGTTAGGTGTGCAAGCACCTCTATAGGATGTACCAGATAAGCCCAGAGGTTTCAAAGAGGAATCCAGAGCATTTGAACCATCAAGGCATCTGGGCCCTTTTAGAGCTTTTTGCAACACAAGAACTGCTGTAGTATTTTTCCAGAACCAAAAAGCAGAGTGGAAGCTCAGAGGTGGCATTTTCTGAGCTTCCCCCAAGTCTACCGAGGTCTAAAACCACTGCCTCAAACTCCCTGCCCGTCACATCTCTTCCCAATGAGGGCTGTGAGAGCAAAGGCACCTCAGATGGTAAGGGGCTGACACAGCATGGCGTCACAGGGGACCAAGGGGAGACCACGGGGGCTGCAAAGAAGGGCTAGCTACAGGGACGGGACCTCCAAACCTTTTTCTGTGGTCGCATGGGATGATGGCAGGAGATAGGGGAGCCCCTCACCAAGAAGCCTGATTCCCAAGGATGGCAGGGGAGAGATGCCCGACAGCCGCTGAGGCCCTGCAGGTGTTGCGACAGCAGCTCTAAGCCATGCCAGGCCTGGGGGATGAGCAGGGGCAAACATGGGGCTGTGTGTGTGACCGTTACAGCCGCCAAGTTTCACTCTCACTGGCCAACTTCCTCCTTGCCCGGGGAGAGACAGAAGTGAAACTGACAGCTGTATGGATGCTGGAGGGGTGGAGGGTGGCAGCGGGGGAGGGGGGGGAGCAGCAATGCAAGTGGGAGGGACAGGGATTCGGCATGGAGCCCCGAAGCCAGACGAGCCAGGTCCTCGCACCATGCTGTGGACTGTCAAGGCGTACAACCTCCGCGAGGGGGGAGTGCTACATTCCCAAGCACATCTGCAACACTCCCCACATCTGGAACAGGCCTTATTTTCCCCTTAGTGCCACATCTGGGTGCAGTAGAAACATTCAACCCTTCCCACCCCCACCCCCCACCCCAACACCTGCAGACCAGAGAAAAGCAACCCCTCTTCCCTCCGTATCTGGAAGCAGCTGAAATGCAAACACGTGAAGCGTGGGTTAACCAAAGGAGCTATAGCAAAGGATCTGCAGGGCATGGGGCAGACTCTGGGGAGAGGCCAGTCCTGCATCCTTCCCCTCCTCTCTGCTAGGGAGGGAGGAAACTAAGGCACAGAGAAAGGAAGTGCCATTAGTGCCTGGGATACTCAGCAGCCTAAACATTACACACACAGAGCAAGGGAAACTCCTAGGCTGTGTTTCTTGGAGAGGTGACCCTCTCCAACACTGCCATGCTGCTATGCCAAGTCTTCGCACCAGTGTCCATGCCAGCACCAGGCACTGGAAACCCAGCCCTGGGGTTTTCACACTGCCATGGAAGCTGGTAACAACAATCCCTGGTGCCCCCTCCTGGCTCAGGCAGTCCAGCTGTGCCAGATGTGTGCGGATGATGCAGGACACCAAATTATCAGGCCCTCCTTCTGGCAGGGTCTCTGCAGCCAAAGACCTCAAGGCACCTCCCCAACAGCGATTAACCCTCCCATCCCAGTGAGACCAGTATTACTGCCACCCGTTTTACCAAAGACTAAACAGAGGCAAAACGATTTACCAGGAAGATGGGCCTCCAAGAGAAACCAGGCATCCCGATTTCCAGCTCCCCCACCCTCTGCTATGAAACGCCCGGCCAGCCTTTTCTCTCTTGCTGATTCTTTAAAGCAGCTGATCCAGTCTGGGAAACCAGATGTAGGTCTCTCCTCCTGGCTGCTGAACTATCTCCCAGAGGCTTTCAGACTCAAAGCCCCTTCCCTCGAATGGAACTGGGAAGGAGCCAGACTCATTGCCTGCTTCAGTTTACCAGAGCCTGGGTTTTGTAGTGATTGGACCAGAACATACATCACACCTGCTTTCCCACAAGGCTTTTCCCCATAAGGAAGGGAAGCAGTAGCCAAGGAAAGGAAGGGAAGATGAATTTACATTAGGCTTATCCAGAAGGGTGACCAATACGATGGCAGTGCCGACAGCCTAACAACTGAGACCAGGGCCCCGTGGGGTGGTACACAGGCAGAACAGTGTGGTCTCTGCCCCAGGGAACCTACAGACCAAAAGAGGAGGTGGATGCCAGGATGGGAGGGGAAACAAAGGCACAGAGGAAGGCAAAGAGTTGCTCAAAGTAGGTGACAAAGCTAAAAAGAGACATCAAGTCTCCTGACCCCCGGTCCACCCCTGTATTACCCATCTCATGCTACCTAGTGGTGCTACTTAGATCCAGTGGCCTGTTTTATAGAGGGTGACAGGCAATGCTTCCACAACACAGCACAAACAGCATGCCTAAGAGACGGCCCGGCCACAACGACCTCCATTCATCCTCCCCAAGCCCCGGTCATACGTTGAAAGTTGCTCCCCACAGCTCCAGATGTGGCTGCCTGGCTAACCTTGAACCCCAAACCTGGGGCATGTTTTGGAGCTGTCCCTGCAAACTTGAAATCCACAGGACAGAAATCCACCAGCTGCCAGGATGACAAGGTCCCTGCCTGGCTCTGAATGCCATCCGTTTCTGGGGCAAGTAGCTAGAGAAACAATGCCCATCTACCCATACAAACCAAGGAGCCGCCACCTTGTTTTCTTAGCTAATCATCTGACCTACTTACCAGCAGCCCCCGGCCACTGCAAAGCTCAGAGGGCATTAATGATTTAAAGGCCTCTGGTCACTACCCGCCAGGGAGGCTGTTGTGTTATATAATCCTGGCGTTCACGCTAGTGCAGCTGCAACAGCACAGTGAGGACGCGTGCCCATGTTCACAACCCTCCTCTATAGCCCTGATCCTACACGCTGGGCCTGATTCTCGAGCACGATGACAACCCTTCATAGCAAACCAGTCTGTATCAGCTGGGCATTACCGTGTGTGTGTGTGTGTGTGTGTGTGTGTGCGCGCACGTGCGTGTGGTCTGCCCAACTGGTGCATTCTGGGAAAATCCCAGTGGTGATGCCCTAATGCTTCATTTGGGGTGGAGATGTGCAAAGAGAAAGGCACCTGCAGGTGTGGGAAGCAATACATGCTGGGATGTCCCACCGGTCATAGCAGCATACAGGAGCAGCAGCTTCTACATCACAACCAGTGCCTGGAAGACATCCATGCACCAGCCTCAGCCACTACCAGTGTGACCACATGCCAACCACTGCTCACCTGCAGGCACAAACTTTAGTGGTAGTCAAGGGCAGCATTAATCAGTTACATACACAACTCAAAGCTGCTGTTCAATGTCACGCACGGGCTCGGTGCAACGTGTCTCCTGGCTGCTGCTCTGATTACAGGATAACAACCCGCTGCTGCTGCCTGCTATGGAAATCCATCCCCGGGCGCAAGCAGGAAGAGCCTAGAGGTGTTTAATTAGTCAGACGCAAAAGCAACAGGAACCGTGTGAGCGCGCCCATGACGGAAATGGATCACGGTGGCAGCTAGAGGCGTCGGGGTGCCAGGCGCTGCATAGAGGTAGAGCAAATGCCAAGAGCTGGCAGGCTAAAAAAAAACACGGCCGCCGCCAGCGTGGGACAGGGGCACAGATCCAGGAAGCAACCTGCCCATGAAAGAGAGCCACAAACAAAACAAAGGTTTCCACAGCTCCAGCTCGGTGCCCTACCTCCCTCTTCATCCCCACTACTGCCCCAGCAAGAAGGCTGGGGGTAGCAGGAACAAGGCTGTAGGCTTGAACCACAGAGAGGAGAGCACTAGTCAGCTCATAGCTGCCCTCTCTCCTTTCAAGGACACCAGCAAGGAAGAAAGGCATTTGCTTTCAGGGCTGCCTCCCGCAATGCTACAAGCTACAGCAGGCACTTACAGGGCCCGAAGCAACCAGCAGAGGAAGCCAGGCAGGCTGCTATCAGGACGTGATCTCCCTGCAGCCGCCCAGAAGCAGGGATTTGGAGTCACCTGGGAACCGGCTCTGTCAGGGCCAGTAACTCGATCACCCGCTGGCATGAGATAAAGTCATCCCTCCTCCGGCCTGCCAGACACGCAGCCCTGCACACAGCCGGACAGGCAGACGCTAGGAGGGGGCTGAGCCGGGCAGAGTGACGAAGCTGGTTCAAATTCCGCTGCTATCAGGTGAGAGGCAGCCAGCCGGGGCACACCTCACCTCGAGATGGGCGGAGAGGGAAGACCAAGGCTGCAGATGCATGTCACTGTCCTTCCGTGTGAGTCAGAGCTGCCTGCACTGCCACTTCCCCAGGACACACTATCGGGCCCTCGCCTCCTCTGGCGCTGGAACTAGCCACTAGCCTTGTCTTTGCCCCATGGAAACCAAACAAACACATTCGCTGGACCCAGACCGCCAAGCCTACAGCAATCCTGCTCCCATGAACGTGTCCCACGTCACCTCCCGGCTGTCATGAAGCAACAGGCAGGGAAGCCCAGGGCCACCTAAGCCGGCGAGTCATCCTCAGCCATGCCAGGCACCCAGGCCACAAGGAGTTACTGGCAAATCAAGGCCAAAACAAATCTGGGAGATGCTTGAGGGGTGAGACAGTTGCTATGTACGGGCCATGCTTCAGAAGCAAATGTGCTGTCACCTCGCCAGCCCCCTCTGAATCACCACGACACTTTCCATGCAACAGGAAAAACAAACGCATCCCCCGCATCATGCCAGGGCTGGCAGGGCAGGGCGGCACAAAAACCAAGGGTCCCTGCCACAAGGTAGGGGATTTCAAAGACAGATTCGCAATGAGAAAATAAAGAGGTGCGTCCACAGATAGCCCTGGGGTGAAGGCAACGCATGGAAAGCGAGGAGATCTGCAGTAGGGCTGTGCGAAATTTTACCAGCTTTTTCGACTTGTTTTGAGCTCAAAACAGAGAAATCAAAACAAAACAAGGGGCTTCGAAACAGCCTCGAAATGAAACGAGGGCAGTCGAAATGTTTCGCGTTTCAAAGCTGAAGCTGGGTTTGCCTGCAGGGAAACAGAAAGTAAGGAGAGAGAGGGGGAAAGGACTGCTCAGACATTGACTGTGACTGTTTGGCTGCCTGAGATGCTGCTGGTGCTACTGTGCTGCTTACTAAGTTAAAGTGATGGACCAGACTGAGGCTGTAGGGAGGAGGAGAAGACCCCATTGGGACATTGGTGAGGGCGCGCCTTAACACACACACAGTCACACGTCACGAGTTTTGCTTGTCAGCAGCCTGAGGTGCAGTTTCCCGGAAACCCCTACACCTATATCCTTGAAACCTGACAGGCTTCATGGCCTCAGCAGGGGCTACTATGCCTGCAGTTTTCACCCCGCTGTGCCTTAACATGCATATGTGACAAGTTTTGCTTTAAAGACTTTGAGGTACAGTTTCCCATAAACCCCTATGCCCATCTCCTTGAAACTTGACAGGCTTCATGCCCTCAAAAGGGGCTACCATCCCTGCTGTTTTCATCCAGATCTGCCAAAAAAATGAAAGTTATAGGCAATTTTGTGCTTCCCCATTAAAGCCTATGGGCGAAACGTTGAAACAGCGTCGAAACAGTGAAACAGTTTTGACGAAACAAAACGGAACAGTGCTTTCAAAATGAAACGAAACTTGAAACAAAACACTGTCCCAGTGAAATGGAAATCGAAACGAAGCAGTGCTGTTTCACACAGCCCTAATCTGCAGTTACAGCCTTAGGTAACCAAAAGCAGGAACGTGAGTCAAGTCACGTGTTGCCAGCATCGTATAAGAAATGTTTTCCTGCTTGGTGCCCTCTCCTTTAAAGAATGCCACATGGTGCAGGTCAGAGAAGGATCAAAGTCTCTCCAGCCCCTGAAAAATGGGCTTCGGCTTTGCCACTTCAGACCAGAAACCCCTCGGAGGAGGGAGTGAAGGACTGTACAGCACCAAGCACCATGGGGCCAAAATGAATCATAGCTCTGCCCTGCATTGCTGCCCTCCTCCGTCTCCTTATTTTTATCCCGGCTTTCTTCTCAGAATTACGGTTCTATGAAAAAGAAACCAGAATCTTTTGGAAACTTTTTAAAGAGGGGAACTTATTTTGGGGTGGGCGGTGGGGGGGCAGGGGGGGGGGGAGGAAGTTTTAGCAGTTAAAAATAAATGCTCTTTTGCTTTGAGTGTTTGATTGGTCAAACTCAGGGGAGGAGAAGAGTGGGGAGTAAAGAAACGGACTTCCTCTCCTCTGCCCCTGCCACGAGCTTCAAAAGTCTTAGAAGATTTTTTCACTCACCTCCCCCTCCCCCCCATAAGAAGTTCCCATTAAAAGTTCGGCATTTCAGGGTCTGCTGAACTATTTAAAGAGGCGAATGCTCTGGTGTGAACACAGTTCTGCTCTTACAAAAGGTGCTGGTGGTTTTAGGCCAGTTGGGCAAAGAAAAAACCTACATGCATACGTGCACATGCATACACACGTGTATACACGTGTGCATGTGTGCGTACACATACCCCACTATGATTGGCAAAGAAAAGTCTATATAAATCCAAACACATACTTGCTTAATGCACCTTACACAGTTTTACAAGCAAAATGAAGTCATTAAGAGCACAGACAGATGTCACAGATGTAGTGATATGAAATGCTACTGGTAACAGCTGTTCCTATTGCAACCAGTACCCCTGTGTGATTCTGTAGTAATACAGAGAGAGCAAAACCAGTGCAACCTTAGCTCTGTTTCACACTGGGTCAGATACAGCAATCATTAAATCATCACTGCGGATGCCCAATCCCCTTCCAAAGCAGGTGAAAGATTCATTTGGCCATGTGTCAGGGGCGGGTGGTTTTTAAATCAACACAGTGATGTGGACTCCTACTTAAT
>NW_005842579.1:793272-793820 GCF_000455745.1 Alligator sinensis
AGAAAGCAGCACAGATTTAACTTCAGGTGTGATTTTAGACTGTTGTAGTTAGTTAAACTGATGCGAATCCCTCCAGGGACGTTTCTATTTTGGTGAAAGAGTGGCTTATTTTGGGTTCGCTTGTGCTGAATCGACTTAAGCTGAACTTAAATGAACCTGATTTAAATATGAAGAGCATCTGGTTAGCACTGATTAACTGCATCAGATTAAAAAGAATCACACGTTGCGAGCTGGGTTTTCACCAGGATAGGGATACCTGTACATTATACAATAGTGAGGAGGTATATAGGCAAAGCTGCCTCTTTACAGTGTATAGGGGAATGACTCTCATGGCTGAGGCAGATGCTTGTAGAAGTACTGTCTTACTGTGGGCTTCTACTTGGAGGGAAGGCAGTTAAAAATCACACTTCTTCTACTAGGTGTGTCGAAGCCTTTGCACTAATGAGCATCAGGCCACAAGCTTCGCTGATCTCTGGAGATCGGACCTTACCCATGTCAGCCCCTGGATTTCAGTCACGACCTGATTCTGGCTTTGGGTGAAGTCCTAC